>NC_134690.1:118578428-118881793 GCF_050947455.1 Rhinoderma darwinii
AACTATGATTAAACTTAAATGCAAGGGCATATGTACCACCATGGGGCCCATGAAAAGAAGGGGCCCAGACCAGGCTGTCTGTATCCCTTGTTTTAATGAGTGGTGAGAACCCCTCTTCTACAAATAAGTGTGGGCGGAATTAACCAAAAGATAATGGAAAGGCGGTGGGTGTAAACAAACACTCAGTCCCCATATCCCAGTGTTGTTGCGGGTGGGGTAGTTAGGGGTGGATTGAGAACTTGAAGTGGCCCTATAAAAATCTACCAAGTTGTGGGTGGGTCCAAAATTTCAGCAGGAGGGACCAATACAAGTAGGCGGGGTCAGCAAACCATTAGTTGTAGCCACATTGGTGGTAGGTGGAGCCAATGCAAAAATACAAAGGAGGTGGTCTGCAGCTGTCAGTGCATACTTGTAGTTGTAGTTTACCCCAAGAATTAATGGAAGGTCACAGGTATCTATCTATCTATCTTTCTATCTGTTTCATATCTATCATATTTATGTCTCTAGACAGGTATAGATAAATAGATAGATAGGTAGATAAATAGATTATTGAAATACATTTAGATTACATAAAGACTTAGAAGCTAAAGTCATCCTGGGATATGCAATACTGCTACAGTAGGAAGACAGGCTACTTGTTGACCTCCCTTGTGACTCCAATGATACCCATCAGTCTCCAACCACTGGCTCACCTGCTGTTGTGAAACTACAAACCCAAGCATGCCCTGACTGGTTGCAGACCAGACTTCAACTAAATAAAGATATCAGACTCCTATCCCCTTAAACAGACCCCAGACCAGACTATAGTCTATAAATACCCTGGACCAGACTATGCCCTATAAAGACCAGACCAGACTACTATCACTATTCAGACTGTCACGATGCAGGGCGTGGACCCACTGGCCCGTACCGCGTAGTGGGGTGGCAGCTGGCCAAACAGGTAAAGTACAGAGTCAATAATTCAGAGAGGATACCTGAGGCAACGTAGACAGTAGCAAGGCAGGCACGTCTGGGACCAGGCGGCAGGCAGACGTCAGGTGTGACGTAGCAGGACAGGCATGGAAAGCAGCACAATATGGCACCAGCTCAGCATGGCACTAGACCAGGATAGCACGGAAACAGGATACAGGAACAGGGTACACTGGGAAACTGGAAGACACTAGGAGACCATAACCACAACAAACTTCGGGTAACAAACAGCGCTCTGGCAAGGAACAAGAGGGCAGAGCCCTTTTTATAGCCCAGAGCATCCTGGGCTAGATTGCAGACTTCCCGCAATATGCGCGCACTGGCTCTTTAAGACCGTGCACACGAGGGCGCGCACGCCCTCCTAGAGACGGTCTCAGTATCTGGAAATGAGTGCCGATGCCTCACAGGGGGGGACGCTGCACACAAGTCGGATGTCCATGGCCACGGCCGTCGAGGTGTAAGCTAGAACGACGGGCAGTGACCCTAGACGTTACAGTATCCCGCCTCTTATGTCCCCTCTTCTTGGGACCAGAGCGGGAGGGTAACTTCCTCATGAGGACAGGAGCATCGATGTCCTCCTCTAGCTCCCAAGGCCTCTCTTCTGGGCCGAACCCCCTCCAATCCACTAAATAAAATGTCCTTCCTCCCACCTTCTTGGTGGCCAGAATCTCCCTTACTTCAAAAGTCCCAGATGAGCCGCCAGGGACCACTGCGGAACTAGGAGTCCTGGAGTAGCGGTTCAGGTCCACGGGCTTCAGCAAGGAGACATGGAAGGAGTTAGGAATCTTGAGGGTAGGAGGCAGCCGCAGCTTTTAAGATACTGGGTTGATCTGTAGCAGGATTTCGATGGGTCCGAGGAACCTAGGGGCAAATTTGCAAGACGGCACCCTCAGCCGAATATTCCTTGAAGACAACCATACTTTAGTCCCTGGAAGAAACTGCGGAGGAGCCCGTCTTCTTGTATCTGCCTTTCTCTTCATGCGGTCCATCGCCAGCAGGATAGAAGATCGGGTTTGTTGCCATATCTGTAGAAAGTCCCTGTAGGTCGAGTCAGCTGCAGGCACCTGGGACATAGTAGAGACAGAAGGAGGTAGACGAGGATGTTGGCCGTAGACGATGAAGAACGGACTGGAAGTGGTAGACTCACTAGTGTGGTTATTATAAGAGAACTCTGCCCACGGGAGCAGCTGCACCCACTCATCATGCCGCCTGGAAACAAAGTGACGCAGATAGTTCTCCATAATGTGGTTAACCCTCTCGACTTGCCCATTGGACTGGGGATGATAGGCCGAAGAGAAGTCCAATTTTACACCGAGGAGACCGCAGAGTGCTCTCCAAAACTTCGAGGTGAACTGGACCCCTCGGTCCGAGACAATATGTAGGCACAAGCAGTGCAGACGGAAGATGTGTTGAATGAAGAGATCAGCCAATCGCGTAGCAGATGGCAGACCGGTCAAGGGAACTAAATGAGCCATCTTAGAAAATCGATCCACCACCACCCAGATCACACTGCAACCCGCAGAAGGTGGAAGGTCCGTGATAAAGTCCATAGCGACATGCTGCCAGGGAGCAACAGACACAGGCAGTGGTTGGAGCAAGCCAGCAGGTCTGGAGTGAGCAACTTTATTTGCTGCGCATACCGTGCATGAGGAGACAAAGTCCATAACGTCTTTGGGTAGCGTGAGCCACCAGAAATGACAGGCAATTACATCTTGGGTCTTATGAGCACCCGCGTGACCTGCCAGCTTAGAACTGTGACTCCAGCGAAGAATTCTTCCTCTGTCTGCCAAACGCACAAAAGTCCTTCCCGCAAGAATGTCTCTAACTTGCAGTGGATTCACAGAGAAGATGCAGGATGGATAAATAATATTCTGTGGGGACTCCACAGTGTCCTCAGTTTCAAAAGACCTAGACAAGGCATCGGCGTTCACATTCTTGACGGCAGGTTGGTAGTGATGTTCGAACTAGAACTGAGCAAAGAACAACAACCACCTGGCTTGGCGAGGATTCAACCGCTGGGCCGTCTGTAGGTAGGTCAAGTTCTTGTGATCTGTGAAGACCAGGATAGGATGACCTGCGCCCTCCAGTAGATGTCCCCACTCCTGCAAAGCCAGCTTGATGGCAAGTAACTCCCGGTCCCCAATCAAGTAGTTGCGCTTTGCGGAAGAAAACAGCTTGGAATAGTAGCCACATACCACAGCCTTGCCTTTCGAACCTCTCTGGAACAACAGTGCACCAGCACCAACAGAGGAAGCGTCCACCCCTAACGAAAACTGTAGGGATACATCAGGGTGGTGCAGAATAGAGGCTGACGTGAAGGCTTTCTTTAAGGATTGAAATGCGGCTTCTGCCTCCGGAGTCAACACTTTGGCATTCATACCCTTTTTAGTGAGGGTGGACATAGGAGCAGTCAAAGATGAGAAGTTGGGGATGAACAGCCGGTAGAAGTTTGCGAATACCAGGAAGCGTTGTATGGCCCTTAAGCCTTGGAGGCGTGGCCATTCCTGGACAGCCTTTACCTTCTCAGGGTCCATCTTGAGGCCCTGATCGGAGATGATATAGCCCAGGAAGGATAGAGACCTCTTCCACAACACAAACATAAAGGAGATCACGAAAAATGTCATTGACAAATTCTTGAAACACTGCGGGGGTGTTACACAGCCCGAAGGGCATAACTAGGTATTCGTAGTGCCCATCACGAGTATTAAAAGCAGTCTTCCACTAGTTACCTTGACGAATCCGGATCAGATTGTAGGCCCCCCGCAGGTCCACTTTAGAAATAATTTTTGCCCTCTGTATGCGGTCAAACAGTTCAGAAATCAAAGGCAGAGGGTACCTGTTCTTCACCGTGATCTGATTCAGGCCTCAGTAGTAAATGCAAGGTCGTAGCGATCCATCTTTCTTCTTAACAAAGAAGAATCCCGCTCCGGCAGGGGATGAGGATTTACGAATGAAGCCCCTCTCAAGATTCTCCTTAATGTAGGCCGACATAGACTGGGTCTCTGGCAAGGAGAGAGGGTACACTCTACCGCGAGGAGGAGACGATTCATTAACCAGGTCGATCTGACAATCATATGCCCGGTGTGGCGGCAAGGTCTCAGCCTCCTTTTTATTGAAGACATCGGAGAACATGGAGAAACAAGAAGGCAACCCTGCCAATGACTGAAGCGGAGAAGACTGTAGAGACTGGATATGACCCAGACAGCGGTCAAGACACTTCGGACCCCACTGGAGAACCTCTCCAGAGTTCCAATCCAGGACTGGGGCATGCAGACGGAGCCAAGGCAAACACAGCAGCACGGGGTTGATGGCCTTGTACAGGACAAACATGGAGATGAGTTCAGCATGAAGAGCTCCCACTTGGAATCTCAACGGCTTGGTCACAGACATAACTGGGTCAGGCAATGGCAGTCTATCCACCGAGGCAACGATCAACGGCCTTTCTAGCAGGACGGTAGGCAACTGAAGAAGATCCACAAGGTCTTGGCAGATGAATTTGGCTGCAGAGCCAGAGTCCAGGTAGTCAGAGACCGTATGGGACCTCTCGCCAGCAATGATGGTTACGGGAATGAATAGTTTGGAAGTGAGTTCTCGATCAAATGCAGTGACGCCCAGGGTTGTCTATCCAACCATACCTAGGCGCTGTTTTTTTTTGGGCTTCTGACGCCACAGACGCATGACATGGCCAGCGAGGCCGCAACATAAACAGAGACCAGAGGTGCGCCTGCGCTGTGTCTCCTGGGCCGACAATTTTAGCCGGTCCACTTGAATCGGAACCTCGGGCAATGCAATAGAAGCAGGCAAGATGGGTTGCTGGAACTTGGGCACCAGTCTAGGAAGTCGTCTCTCCTGACGAACTTCATGAGATCTCTCCCTCAGCCTTATGTCTACCTGAGTGGCAAGCAGAATCAAGTCGTCCAAGGCAGGTGGCAGATCTCGAGCGGCCAGTTCGTCCTTGATCTCTGATGACAGACCATGCCAAAAGGTTGCCACCAAGGCCTCATTGTTCCAGGATAGCTCTCCTGCCAGGGTCTGGAACTGGATGGTATATTCGCCCACGGAGGTGTCCTCTTGGCGAAGGTTCAAGATAGCAGTGGCTGCCGATGAGACTCGCCCTGGCTCCTCAAAAACAGTCCGGAATAACCACACGAACCCCTGTAAGTCTTGGGTCTCGGGTCCCTGACGTTCCCAGATAGGGTTTGCCCACGCCAGGGCCTTGCCAGCAAGTAGGGACATGATGAATGCGATCTTGGTTCCATCCGACGGAAATGCTCGGGCGTGCAGGGTAAAATGAATATAGCATTGGTTCAGAAACCCCCGACACGTATTGGCATCTCCATAGAACCGAGAGGGCAATGGCAGCGAGAACCGAGGATCTGAGCTGGAACTGCCAGGAGGTGTAGCACGAGGGTCGACCTGAGGAGTTTGCATAGAGGCAGGAAGAGAAGCAACTAGCATATCTAGCTGCTGTGCCATAGAGTCCACTGCCACAAGAAGTTTATTTTGTCTAGCTCAGAGATCCAGCAGGTCCGCCTGCATGGCTTGGGAGGGAGACATGCCTTTGAATTGACCAGCGAAATCCATGGCCAGAGCGTACTGTCACGATGTGGGGTGTGGACCCACTGGGCCGTACCACGTAGCGGGATGGCAGCTGGCCAAAAAGGTAAAGTACAGAGTCAATAGTTCCGAGAGCATACCTGAGGCAACGTAGACATTAGCAAGGCAGGCACATCTGGAACCAGGCGGCGGGTAGACGTTAGGTGTGGCATTGCAGGACAGGCGTGGAAAGCAGCACAATATGGCAACAGCTCAGCACGGCACTAGAACAGGATAGCACGGAAACAGGATACAGGAACAGGGTACACTGGGAAACTGGAAGACACTAGGAGACCATTAGCACGACAAACTTCGGGTAACAAACAGCGCTCTGGCAAGGAACAAGAGGGCAGAGACCTTTTATAGCCCAGAGCATGATGGGCTAGATTGCAGACTTCCTGCAATATGCACGCACTAGCCCTTTAAGACCGTGCACGCACGGGCGCTCGCGCCCTCCTGGAGACAGTCTCGGTATCCGGAAGTGAGTGCCGATGCCTCACAGGGTGACGACGCTGCACACAAGTCGGATGTCCATGGCCACGGCCGTTGAGGGGTAAGTCAGAACGACGGGCCGTGGCCATAGACATTACACAGACTCCAGACCAGATTACTATCCTCTTGGTCAGGATGTTGTTTGCAGCAACTCCCGGGAGGACAAAGGAGGGCAGGAGAGAGGCGAGTTATTTGCTGTGCCAAGGGGATTTGACTCTTTCGGGAGAGTTCACAAGCTTGGGCTAGCTTTTATACCACACCTGATTTACAAAACTGACACTATAGAAACACTGACAGCTCTATTGGAAGGCAGCAGTAAAGACAGTGTGGTGCCAACATTCCAGTAGTGCCCACCATAGCCTGACAGTGGCAAATACTAAGGTACTTGCTGGTAGCTGTAGAGCACACACTATGAAGGAGGTTGTACCATGTACAGGGTAAACGGGTAAAAGAGCAGGAAAAGTATATGAAGAGGTGCAGAGTGTTGACAAAGGTGCTCTGGTGAGGGTCGTAGTAAAAACCCCAGGTGACGGAAGTGCAGACTCCTTGCCGGAGGATTCACAGTATCTTAGACCCCATGGTCCTCCGTCACCCACCTCCTTCGAGCCACCGCTGCCTTCACCTTTCCGTTCACAAAAGGATAGGAACAGAAAGAAAAGATATGCCCGGGCAGCCTCAAAGTTCAAGTTATTTTATCTCCTTTTACCCCCTGAGGAAGCTTGGTCCTCCAGTGCTCGTTCTGCAACCATAGAGTCAGAGTGCCGTGTAGTACCTATAGCACCCATAGTTGCTCTCCCACAGCTACTGGCAGAACTGCTATCACCACCTAGCACCCGAAAAGTGGAGGCAACTAAATTAGTATGTACAGTGAAATCTCTTTGATCCAATCACCCGAAATTGCACAGAAAAATGGTCTCTCATGAAGGTGGTCCTCTCAAAGAAAAAAAAGTACACAGAATGCAGGTAACAGTATGTAATGCAGTCATGTACAGCACACAAATAAACAGCCCTTTCATCCCTAGTCCCCATCATGGCTTCCCTTCTCATTTTAGTCCCCAGCATGGCTCCCCCTCTTATTCTTAGTCCCCAGCATGACTTCTCTTCTCATTCCTAGTCCCCAGCAGGGCTCCCCCCTCATTCCTAGTCTCCAGCATGGCCTCCTTTAATTCCTAGTCCCCAGAATGGTCCCACTTTTATTCCTGGTCTCCTGCATGGTTTCATCATTCATAGTCCCCAGCATGACACCCCTAATTCTGGGTTCTCAGTAAGGCACCCCTCTAAATCTTTTTCCTTAGCCTGGATCCCCTCTGCATCCCCAGCAGGCTCCCCTCTCATTCCTGGTCCCCATTAGGGCTCCACTCTCATTCCAAACTCTCAGCATGGCTCCCCCTCTCATTCCTAGTCCACAGCATAGCTCCCTCTTCATACATATACAATATAGTACACCAGCACGGCTCCCCTTAGAAACCCAGTCAGGCTTATTTCTCCATATCCTCATTCATTGCTAATCTTGACACCTCAGTGGTAGTCGGCAGGCTGTCTTGCTCAGTAATCGTGTGGACTGTTCAGTGCAGCATGTCGCTGCACCCTCCCTGGTAATGCGGCGTGGCATGGACCCGCTTCCCGATGATTTACAGCGCATGTAAGTTTTATTTGTAGTTGTTTCAAAGGGGTTGCCCCTGAAAAATTTGCTGAAAAAATTGGTCTTTGGTCAGATTAGGCAGTGGTCTGCTTATAGTGGGATAGTCTCCATAGAAAAAATCAATCACAGAAAATTTGGTCTGGATTGAGGTGGGTTTCTTCAAAGGGGTGGTCTTCTGGGGAGGTTTTACTCTATTTGGTTACGTTATACACAAATGCTCTCCACGGGCCCCTTGAGCACTGAGCTCGCCCCGAGAAGATGCCTTATATGCCGGCAGCCAACCTCATAACTTCATGACCGGCAGCTGACAGGGATTTCTCCCTGTAGAACCAATAGTCAATCCTCCCCTGGTGATAGTGTTAAGCAGCACCAAACGGAGCACCATTTCAATTTGCTATAAGGCCCCCTCACCTCTATATAGGCCTCTTCTTAAATTAGTTTTCTTTTGGGTTTTTAAACACTTTTAAGCAGAAGTCATTAGTTTTATAAGCTGATTCAATCCAGAAGTGGTGGGGCAAACTGTCTTGGCACTCAAGATAGCTGGCAATATAGTTTCTCATGGCTTTACTGTTGACAAGATGGTTTAAGCTTTTTCAGTTGTCAGTACTCTGCTATTTAGGCTTAGATTTCAAGAAGTGAGTCATGTCTGACAGACTGGTTGCTAGTGATACACCGCTGTCCTTCCATTCACTTCTATGGGAGTTATGGAAACAATGCAGCATAGCGAGCTCAGCTGTTTCTGTAGTCCCGCCCACCTTGCCCACTCAGTCTTTCTCTTGATGTGGCAGCCAGCGGACACCTCACTAGATGGTTTAGGGTCGGGGGGCCCCTGTTCTAGAGATACATTTTTCCAGTAATTAAATAATTCAATTTTTTGTTTTCCCTAAAGTACACAGAGATAACTATCCAAAATACTTAAGGATAACTTACATTGTGGGGGAGTATGGCTGATATCTATACAATCTATAAGTTTGACATTTACAGGCATCACCACAGACATATTAGTTAATGGTCAGGCCCAGGTAGCTGCAGAAGGGATGACTGCGCATCGTCCAAAAACAAGAGCGTACAATGCTAGTTTTTCTTCTAAGGCGCCATATTTAGATCCCACTACATCTGCAGATGATTGAATTGCAGCTGCCAGTTACTCTATTGCCAGAGCAAAAGGCGTCGGCAACAGAGGGCAGCCCTGACGCGTCACCCTGTCCAACACAAAGGATTCTGTCACATACCTGTTAGTATATCAACTGGAACAATGATATAAAGGTCGCTCAAATCGCATCTCGGACAACACTGCCCACAAATAGCTCAAATTAATGTAGTCAATTGCTTTGGCAGCGTCTAATAGACATAAAATGTTATCTGCAGGCATCTGAAGAGTAACATTCAGTCATGCCACGCTAATAGATGTTGACTTTGAGGACATAAACACAATTTTTAGAGATGTATTACAGTTTCTACCACCGTAGTCAACTGTATAGTCAGCACCTTTGCAAGTATTTTTAAATCAATGAGATTAGTCTAAGTGAGTCTGGGAATGTGACATCTTTACCCGGCTTCAAAATAAGCACTGTGCTAGCCTCTCACATAGAGCTTGACCGCTGTCCCCTTTCTGTAGCGATCTGAAACACTTCTAAAAGTTGTGGTAGGAAAACCACCCCAAGTCTCTTAAAAGAACTCTGGTGGCTCCAGGAGCTTTGTTATTAGGCATAGAGGCACTGCATCTTGCAACTGCTCTCTAGAGTAATTGGGGAATTCAAGGAAACCTTTTGTTTAGCAGTTAAGGTTCGCAAGGGGATGTGCCGTAAAAAATCTAACACTTGTTTTTGGGATTTGCTAAATTTGTACTGGTAAAATTACTAAAAGTAGGAAAGGTATAATATAGACTAAATCCCTCGTGCCCTGGCATAGCGTCTCATTAGAATCTCACATTGCTGCAATACATTTACCATTTGTCTGAGCTTTCGCAATAGTAGCAAATATGTGCACCACCCTTTTACCTTCCTCATAAAATAGTTTTTGAAGTTGAATGAACGCTTATTAATTCACTGTTTCTAGGTGGTGACTATTTAGAGTGGTGTGCCTTCTGCCAATTATCCCTTGCTACCTTTGCACCCTCTTCTACAAACAGTTGTTTGTCATCCAGTACTCTATTTTGCAGTACTCGCCCATGTTTTCTGGTACGTAATTTTATAAGACTAATGTTTTGAATCAGTACAATTCTGAGGTAAGTCTTCATGACATCCCACACAATAACTAGATCAGCGGATCCCAAGTTTAGATCAAAGAATTCCACTAAATTTTGAGTAAGGTTTTCTAAAAGTGGTTGTCCACTTTCTGACAACGGATGACCTATCCACCGAAGAGGTCATCAGTATGTCATCGGTGCGGGTCTGACACCCGGACCCCGCACCGATAAGCCGCTCCGGTGGCCAGTGGGCACCGGATATTGTGGCACATAATGCTATGTACGGAGCCCGGAAGCAGTTGGCTCCGTACATAGCATAGCGGCCGTTCTGAAGAACTGCATGTCTGCTCCTATTCACTTAAATAGGAGCAGAGCTGCAGTACTGCAACTCGGCCGCTATTCTGTGGCCGGAGCGAACTGCTTCCGGCTTGTACATCCAGTGCACAGTGGCACCGGACCAGCTGATCTGTGCGGGACCCGGGTGTCAGACTGCCACACACATGTACTGATGACCTATCCCGTGGATAGGTCATCAGTTGTCAGAAGCTGGAAAACCCCCTTTAATCTATCAATTGTAGTCAAAATGTATGAAGTTTTCAGGAATTACACCCAGTTACTCCTGAACATGACAATGAAATCTGCAACAGCAATGGTAAGTATTTAGACAGGGATCGTCCTAAGAATTAATTTTCTAATGCAAAGTCAATTCTTGATAGGGACTGATGTCTACTTGAGTGAATGAGAACTATTGCTCAATGGGGTGCTTAAAGGGGTTTTCCCATGAGTGACATTTATGACATATCCACAGGATATCCAAAAAATAAAGTGTTTGAAACAGCACAAATCCCGATATCAGGAGCAGTAGACATAAAAATGGCGACAGCACACTGCGAACACTAATGTAACCTAAACCGCTAAATATAAATAAATATGCATTACATGCTAAATCTACTTACAATAGGGAGCGGTGTCACGCTCTAAAATCAGACAAACCCATTTGACAATGTAATCCTCAGAAAAAGCAAAGTTTAACAGCAGTACACATCTCCCAAATTTCAATCAATACATTCTTTTATTGGTCAAACATAGGCTTGAGAAAGACCCTCCACTTATCACTGGTCGAAACATTGCCATTTTTTACTGGATGTTTGACCAATAAAATAATATATTGATTGAAATTTGGGAGACGTGTGCTGCTGTTCAACCTTGCTTTTTCTGAGCATATCCACAGGATATGTCATAAATGTCAGATAGATACGGGTCCCATCTCTGGGATCCGCACCTATCTCTCGAACAGGACCCCCTAAAACCCCATTCTAGCTTTGTCTGCTATCAGTGACTCCCGACCGCTTCCTGACTTTGTGGTCGGGAGTTGAGAAAACAGTGTAGCTTTCTGAGCTACGCTGTTTCCGTAACTCCCATACTAGTGAACAGCAGTTATGGAAGCAGCGTAGCATTCGAGCTACGCTATTTCCATAACTACCATTCAGTACTATGGGGCTTACGAAAACAGTGTAGCTCAGCGAGCTAAGCTGTTTTCACCTTTATGGTCGGAAATCAGCCGACACACAAAGAGGTAGAACGGGGATTAGGGGCCCCGTTCTAGAGATAAGTGCGGGTCCCAGATTTTTCCCTATGGAATTGATAAAGTTAATAATATCTCCTAAGATTAATAGGGTATATCAGGTGCACAGGTTGTGAATTGTAGTTCCTTTAGAAAGTACCATACCACAGGGCCGGCGTCAGCATGTGCGAACCCAGGCAAGTGGCGGGGCCCACTAGCTTTGGGGGGCCCACTCAGCCACCTGGTACTTTATGCTGCTGCTGCCGTCGTTGCTCCTGCAGGAGCAGAATACCTGGCCAGAGCATTGGCAATGCTCTGTATGGGGATTCTGCTCTTGGTGAAGCCCCTGACGTCACTATCCATATATGATCAGTGACATCAAGGGCTCCTCCTAAAGCGGAAACCCCGGCCAGAGCATTGCCGACACTCTGGCCAGTGATTCATCTCCTGCAGGAGCCCCTGGCACTACTATCCATATATTGAGAGTGATGTCAAAGGCCCCTTCTGGAGCGGAATCCCCGGCTAGAGCGCTACTGTCCTATATGGACAGTAACATCAGGGGCTCCTCCAGGACAGGAATCCCCAGTCAGAACATCGACAAAGCTCAGGCTGGGTTTTCCACTCCTAGAGGGAGCCCTAATGGCGCTATCTACAGGGAGGGTGTATAGCGCTATCTGCAGGGAGGTGTGTGGTGCTATCTACAAGGGGGAGTGTGGCACTATCTATGATTGGTGTGTGCAGGGTCGCCATCAGGAATTTCTGGGCCCCATACAGCCAAGATGTCTGGGCCCCCCCCCCCCTCCTCCATTACCGGAAGTGGGCAACGGAAAGTGTGGCACTCAATTTTGTACGTTATACGCGTTAACTGATTTTGGTGCTGATGTCAATTACAGTGAATGAAACCATTGAGCAGGCAGTGACCAGTTAATACTCTGGATTTTGATCTACCGTTGGGTCCAGAATTATTTGGACAGCGACACAACTTTTGGCATTTTAGCTGTTTACCAAAAGATATTGAATATACCGTTATATAATCAATATAGGCTTAAAGTGCAGATTCTCAGTTTTAGGCCTTATTCACACGAACGTGTCAGTTTTGCACGCATAAAAGACGCAGCGTTTTTCCTGCGTTGCAGTTCCGTGTGACATACGTGTACGGTGCGTGTCTGCGTTTTTTACGCACCTATATCATCCCTATGTCACACATTTTTTACGGCAGCAAAATAAACTGAAGGGGGTGGTTTTCTTTTTCTCATCATTCCTTTAGCAACTGTTGCGTGAATCACGGACAGCACACGGATGTACGTCCGTGTGCTGTCCGTGATTTTCACGCACCCATTGACTCCAATGGGTGTGTGATGCGCAAAAAACGCACAAGCATAGGACATGCAGTGAGTTTCACACGCTGCGTGAAAAACACTGAGTGTCTGAATGGCCCCATTGAATTGCATTGGTCCGTCTGACGTGCGTTGTTTTAACTCGCGTAACGCAGACGTGAAATACGCTCGTCTGAATAAGGCCTTAATTTGAGGGTATTCACATCCTAATCTGAGGAAGAATTTAGGAAACCAGCTCTTTAATATGTATCTGCCTCTTTTTCAAGGGACCAAAGGTATTTGGACAATTATCTCAAAAGCTATTTAATAGGCTGCATGGGCTATTCCCTCGTTAATCCATCACCAATTAAGCTGGTAAAAGGCCTGGAGTTGATTCCAGGTGTGGCATTTGCATTTGAAAGTTGATGCTGTGAACCCACAACATGAGGTCAAAGGAGCTCTCAATGCAAGAGAAACAGACCATCGTTAGGCTGAAAAAATCCATCAGAGAGATACCTCAAATGTTAGGAGTGGCCAGATCAACAGTTTGGTACATTCTTGAAAAAAAAAAAAAAAAGAGCGCACTGGTGATCTCATGAACTCCAAAAGGCCTGGACGTCCACGGAAGACAACAGTGGTGGATGATCGCGGAATCATTTCTATGGTGAAGAAAAACCCCTTCACAACATCTACCCAAGTGAAGAACACTCTCCTGGAAGTAGGTGTATCAGTATCTAAGTCCACCATAAAGAGAAGACTTCATGAGAGCAAATACAGACACCACAAGGTGCAAACCATTAATCAGCCTCAAAAATAGAGAGTCCAGATTAGACTTTGCCAAACAACATCAAAAGAAGCCAGTGCAGTTCTGGAACAGCATTCTTTGGACAGATAAAACTAAGATCAACCTGTACCAGAATGATGGGAGGAAGAAAGTATGGAGAAGGCTTGGAACGGCTCATGATCCAAAGCAGACCACATCCTCTGCAAAACATGGTGGAGGCAGTGTGATGGCATGGGCATGCATGGCTGCCAGAGACACTGGGTCACTAGTGTTTATTGATGATGTGATTGAAGACAGAAGCAGCCGGATGAATTCTGAATCACTTCACAGTACAGATGGACAATGACCCAAAACATACTGCGAAAGCAACCCAGGAGTTTTTTTTAAAGCAAAGAAGTGGAACATTCTGCAATGGCCAAGTCAATCACCAGATCTCAACCCGATCGAGCCTGCATTTCACTTGCTTAAGACAGAAAGACCCACAAACAAGCAGCAACTGAAGACAGCTGCAGTAAAGACCTGGCAAAGCATCACAAAGGAGGAAATACAGTGTTTGGTGATGTCCATGGGTTCCAGACTTCAGGCAGTCATTGCCTGCAAAGGATTCTCTACAAAGTATTACAAAAAAAAAATTTTATTTCTGGTAATGTTAATTTCTCCAATTACTTTTGAGCCCCTGAAATGAGGAGGCTGTGTAGAAAAATGGTTGCAATTCCTAAACGTTTCACAGGATATTTTTGTTCAACCCCTTGAATAAAACCTGAAATTCCATCCTTCAATTTCATCTCAGTTGTTTCATTTCAAATCAAATGTGGTGGCATGCAGAGCTCAAATCATGAAGATTGTGTCACTGTCCAAATAATTCTGGACCTAACTATATTTAGCCAAAACTTATCCGACTGTATGGAATACAGTGGGATACGTCGCCCGGGGAATGGCCATGGGGAAACTCCTGAAGTCACCATCCATAAACAGGGCTGGAACCTTCAACTTGCGCTCTGCCCAGGGACTATGGCGCTGTTCCTGATGTCCATATACGTAAAGTGACGTCGGAAGCTTTGCAAATCCTGATTACACGGCTGGAGCGTCGGCAACACTCTGGCCAGGGACAAAGTCCACGGGGTGGAGCACTTGTGATGATCTGCCTGGGGACTGCGGAATAGCAAAATCTACTACGCTATTCTATCCTTCAAAAATAATAAAACAACATAATGGAGCTCTGTGAATTATCGTCTTCGTTGTTTATTGTGCACGTTAGATTTCCTGACGTACACGATAAACTTAGGGCAACAACATGATGTGAAGGGGACCTTAAGGGAGTTGGAAGCATTTGTGAGGATGAAAGGAGCCTTAAGGGAGGGGGAAGCGCTTGTCGGGATGTAAGGAGAAGTAATGCTCGGTTCTTACGTTGCCATTAAAGTTCAATGTGTTTTTCCGCAGCAAATATCTGAGGCTTTCCCTTTGATTTCTGCCGCAGACGTGCCACAAGCGTGTAGCAGATACGGACAAGAATAAGGCCCTGTTCACACACAGTTTTTTTGCCGCATTTTTTGCACTGGAAACCGCATTGGAAACTGCGGCAAAAAAACTAAATCGCCTCCTATTGATTTCAACAGGAGGCAAAGGCGTTTTTTTCCCGCGAGCGGAAAAAAAATGCAATTGAGAAAAAGAAACGCCATGCCCTTTCTTCGGGCATTTCCGTCTCTGACCTACCATTGACATTAATGGGAGGCAGAGAAAGCCTGAAGGAATTTCGAGGCGGTTTTTCTGCCTGCAAAAAACTGTGTGAACAAGTCCTAAGTCCCATTGTCGCTCAAAGTAGTTTTTCCTCGGCTTTTCCATGTAGTATAAAAGTCGCATGCTACTTATTGCTGTGCTGAATTTGTTTTCATGGTGCGGACAAAAATACACGTGGAAAATTTTTCGCAGCATGTGAACTGGGTTGCGGAAACCTCATATGCATGGGATCTAGAATCATCGGCATGTAATCAGAATCTGTGTCAAATCCAAAATGTGTTGTGTAGGGCGAGTTAAAAAAAAAAACTCTGTTAGGCCATATCCACACGATACTTATTGCGTGCAAATTTGACGCGGGTATTTTCGTGCGGCAAATCCGCAGTGTAGTACAGTACCAGCAAAGCAAATTAGATCAAGAAATCTCATCTACATGTCGCATTTTCTGCACAAAAATGTACCTGTGGTGCGTATTTGAAAATATGCTACATGTCAATTTATCTTGCGTTTCCGCTTACGAATGGTTTCTGACTATTTTAAAAAATAAATAAAATAAAATCTGCAGCATAAAACCTGCACCTATTATCGCATCAAAATGTAAAAACCGCACCTAAAAACGTATCAAAAAATGCACTATTAGGTGCAGATTTTACCTGCGGAATTACCTGCGGTTTTGATGCGGAATTTGTGCACCAAATTCCGCAATGTGTGCGTTACAGAATTTGCTAGGGATTTACAGCAAACTAACGCTTTACATTGTAAAAGATTAAATACGTTACAAATCTGCAACATAATAGGCATACAGCGTATTTAACCCCTTCCCTCCTCAGCCATTTTTCGGATTTTCACTTTTGTTTTTTCCTCCCCACCTTCCAAAAGCTGTAATTTGTTCATTATTCCGTCTATATAGCCATATGAGGGCTTGTTTTTTGTGGGACAAGTTGTAGTTATTCATGGCACCATTTATTGTACCCCATAATGTACTGGGAAGCTGAAAGAAATATTGTGGGGTGAAATGGGCAAAAAACAGCGATTAGGCCATTTTTTGGGGGGGTTTTGTTTTTACGGCATCCTACATATTCACATTGTTCTACAGGTTGATACGATTACAGCGATACCAAATTTATATGTTTTGTTTTATGTTTTACCACTTTAAAAAAAATAAAACTATTTGCTAAATTAAAAAAATGTTTTGTGTGGTCATATTCTGAGCCATAGCTTTTTCATTTTGCCATCAATTTAGCGATGTGAGTGCTTAAATTTTGTAGGGCGAGCTGTCGTTTTCAACTATACCATTTTGAGGTTTATGCAACTTTTTGATCACTTTTTTTGAGCGCTAAGGTGACCAAAAACCAGCAATTTGCATTTTATATATATATATATATACATATATATATATATATATATATATATATATATATATATATATATATATATATATAGCTGTATATTGTTTTACGGCATTCACCCAACGTGTTAAGTAACGCTATATTGTGTAAATTCTGACTATTAAGGACGCGGCGATACCAGTTATGTTAACTTTTATATTTTTTTTTTAACATTTGAACTTATAATACATTATTTGTTTTTGGAATATAAAAAAACCTTTATTTAACTGTTTCTTGTGATCGACCGCGGCATTTAAGGTGTTAAATGGGCGGAGTCAAAGTGATCTTTGATTCTGCCCGTTGCAGTGAGGCGGGCTGCATAACACAGCCGTCATCCGCTGTGTATGGAGCGAGCTCCACATGCTTATTCAGACTAACGTGTTAATCATCCGTGTGAAGGACGTTTTTTTTAATGGCCGTCACGCGGCTGCATGTACTATGGGGTTATTCACATGGTCGTTGCTTTAATGGACCGTGTGAAGGGCCTGTAAAAAAATAGGACATGTCCTATTTTTGCGCATTTTCACGGATCCCTCAATAGACTTAAGTCTATGAGGGATCTGTGAAAACGGGTCCCACACAGGTGCAAATCAGCCGTGAAAAACGGCAATTCTTCACGGCTGATTTCACAAACGTTCTTCTGAATATGGCCTTATATTGTAATTTGTAGTGAATTTTCAGTGCGCAATCCGCACCAAAAATAGGAGGCATTATTCAGACGTCCATGTTCGGTCTATGCTATAAGGACCGTGTATCGGCCATATTTCCCGGACCGACCACAGTTCAGGGAGCAGGGTTTCTAGCATCACAGTTATCTATATTCATTGGAGTCCCTCCCTTCCCGTGGGAACACTGTCCCCAGTCCCATACTGAAAGCATCATTAGGGCGGATTTACACGAACGTGTAATACGTCCGTGCAACGCGCGTGTTTTTCACGCGCGTCGCACGGACCTATGCTAGTCTATGGAGCAGTGCAGACTGTCAGTGATTTTTGCGCAGCGTGAGTCCGCTGCGTAAAACTCACGAAAGGTCCTATATTTCTGAATTTTTCGCGCATCACGCACCCATTGAAGTCAATGGGTACGTGAAAATCACGCGCACCACACGGAAGCACTTCCATGGGACGCGCGTGATTCGCGCAACAGCAGTCAAAGGTAAGTTTGCAAACAGAAAAGCACCACGTGCTTTTCTGTTTACAAACATCCAAACAGAGTGTCATAATGATGGCGGCTGCATGAAAATCACGCAGCCGCACATCCTATGTGATGACACACGGAGCTGTTAAGTGCCTTTTGCGCACGCAAAATGCTGCATTTTTTGCGTGCGCAAAACGCACACGCTCATGTAAATCCGCCCATACAGTACAGGCAGCATTGATACCTGATTCCAGGAGTCCGTCTCCGTGAATTGTGGTCGGCCTGGGAAATACGGCTGATACACGCTCCGTATATCATGGACCAAACACGGCTGTCTGAATAAGGCCTTAAGAGGCTCTGTCACCAGATTTTGCAACCCCTATCTGCTATTGCAGCAGATCGGCGCTGCAATGTAGATTACAGTAACGTTTTTATTTTAAAAAAACGAGCATTTTTGGCCAAGTTATGACCATTTTTGTAGTTATGCAAATGAGGCTTGCAAAAGTCCAAGTGGGTGTGTTTAAAAGTAAAAGTCCAAGTGGGCGTGTATTATGTGCGTACATCGGGGCGTTTTTAATACTTTTACTAGCTGGGCTCTCTGACGAGAAGTATCATCCACTTCTCTTCAGAACGCCCAGCTTCTGGCAGTGCAGATCTGTGACGTCACTCACAGGTCCTGCATCGTGTCAGACGAGCAAGGACACCGGCACCAGAGGCTACAGTTGATTCTGGAGCAGCATCAGCGTTTGCAGGTAAGTAGCTACATTGACTTACCTGCTAACGCCGAGGCTGCTGCAGAATCAACTGAAGCCTCTGGTGCCGATGTGTCCGACACGATGCAGGACCTGTGAGTGACGTCACAGCGTGATCTGGCAGAAGCTGGGCGTTCTGAAGAGAAGTGGATGATACTTCTCATCAGAGCGCCCAGCTAGTAAAAGTATTAAAAACGCCCCGATGTACGCACATAATACACGCCCACTTGGACTTTTACTTTTAAACACACCCACTTGGACTTTTGCAAGCCTCATTTGCATAACTACAAAAATGGTCATAACTTGGCCAAAAATGCTCGTTTTTTAAAAATAAAAACGTTACTGTAATCTACATTGCAGCGCCTATCTGCTGCAATAGCAGATAGGGGTTGCAAAATCTGGTGACAGAGCCTCTTTAGTCTAGTTACAAAGTGTGGTCAAATCCAATGTTTTTGCCACAATTTTTGCAAAATCGCAGCAAAAACGTGAGTTGACCGCACTTTGAGAATATAGCTTAAAGGGATCCTGTCATCAACATCTTACCTGTTAAACTCGCCTGACCCCTCAATGGCCGCAGCTGTCCAGAGTTCATTCCTGCTCTCTTCTTTCCTGAAGTCCTCCTCTGTCAGTAAATATAGTCGTTTAAACTTTTCCCGCCTTTTATGGTAATTATTTTTCCCTCTGGGATGCAGCTTCTTAACCACGCCCACTGCCACCACCTGTCCGGCCCTGACTGGCTAAGGAGCTATCAATCAAAAAGAAGGAGGTGGAGTCCACTCTGAGATGCTGGAGGAATGAAAATCTGACTCTTTTCAGATGAAGATTTGACTCTTTTCTGCTCATTTGCATACGGCGTGGGACCACTGAAAAACGTAATACTAAAGCTACAGAGCTTACTTAGAACATATTTATAGCTTAGAGGACAATGATTTTTCACCCACTTTCACCAGGTATTGCTGGCTTTATAGCTAAAATGCTGGTGACATGATCCCTTTAACAGCATTATTTTTTCATGTTTGTATCATTTTTTATGCAATTTTCGTAATTGCAGCACAAATCACGCGGGTTTTGCCACGATTTTTATATAATCGAATATGTAAAATATGCAAAAAAAACACTAGGAAAACGAAAAAAAAACAAAAAACATTTTAACATACTTTATATATTCTACAAGTGGGGTCAGGAGGGATGGGAAGCAGGATGGTTTGGAGGGAAACACTCACCAGCCTGCAGGTCCAGTCGGCTGTGTAGAGAAGGAGGCGGCTTGGGGGCGGGATCTCCACACGGAGCTTCTGCTTACATGCTGCATCTTCCCCGTCCAGTTCGTGAAGTTACAACAGGTCTGCAGGAGGGGGGGGGGCGACAGTCCAGGGGGGGGGCGACGAGAGCCCAGCGGGCCCCTTTTCTCCAGCCATGTGGCCACACCTCTGACGGGTGTACTACTAGTACTGCCCTGATGGCAGCCCTGGGTGTGTGTTGCACTATCTACAAGGGAGAGTGTGTGGCGCACTATCTGCAAGGGGGCATGTGTGGCGCTATCTACAATGAGCTGTGTGTGGCACTATCTACAGTGGGTGTGTGTAGCACTATGTACAGGTGGTGTGTGTGGCACTATGTACAGGGGCTTGGTGGCACTATCGACAGGGGGTGTGTGTGGCTTTATGAACAGGGGGCTGGGTGGCACTATCGACGGCACTGTGGCAATATCTACAAAGGACACTGTGGCATTATCTACACTGGACAGTGTGGCATTATCTACAGAGGACACTGTGGCATTATCTACAGAGGACACTGTGGCATTATCTACAGAGGACACTGGGGCATTATCTACAGAGGACACTGTGGCATTATCTACAGAAAACACTGTGGCATTATCTACAGAGGGCACTGTGACATTATCTCCAAGAGGGCACTGTGGCATTATCTACGGAGGGCACTGTATATATGAGGGCACAAACTGGGGGCCTAATTTCTATATGGGGGCACAAAAGTGTCGTTTTACTGCCACCGTGAGTTCCCCCGCAAAGGGGCCCACTAAGTCTTTGTCGCCCAAGGGCCCACATAAACCTGGAGCTGGCCATGACCATACTATTTGTAATGACGGGGTAGGGAGACAGACAGGTGAGCCCTAATCTACCCGCCACTCAGTCTCTGCCTACTTGCAACGGCCCATCCTAGGCGACGGCGTACAACTGGGCGACGGTCCCTACGCTCAATAAGTGCACGACAGACAAACAGACAAGGGTACACAGAAGCTAAGGGAAATGGGGCAGTTGCCCACGGCAACAAAGTGAGCAACAAGAGTAGTGAATGAGCCGAGTCAAACCAGGAGTGCACGAGGTACAAATCGCAGAGCAGTAGCGTAGTCAGTAAAGCCAGGGTCAAAAATGAAGCAAGGTCAATAATCATAACAGGAGCAGCAGAGCCAGGAAACAGAAAAGAATCACAGGCAAAGGAGGAGCAGGAAATGCAGGTATAAATAGACGGAGGGCGGGAGCTAGCTCCGTCTGGCCAGGCTGTGATAGGCTCTCCCACTTCTCAGCATCCCAGCCTGACTGGTAGAATATCGTGTCACTCTCTCAGACTTAGGAGCAGGTGCAGACTGATTACCCACGGGCGTCGACACAGAAGCTGTGTCTGGCAGATCCTTTACAGTACCCCCCCTTTTAAGAGAGGCCACTGGACCCTTTCTAGGTGGACCTGGCTTATTGGGGAAGCGAAGATGGAACCTCCTGAGCAATACCCCAGCGTGAACATCCCGGGCGGGTACCCAAGTCCTCTCCTCAGGCCCGTATCCTCTCCAATGAACCAGGTACTGGAGGGAGCCTTGGACCATCCTGCTGTCCAGAATCTTGGCCACCTCGAATTCTACCCCTTCAGTGATGAGAACAGGGACAGGAGGTTTCCTCGAGGAAGCCAAGGACGGGGAGCAGCGTTTAAGGAGGGAGGCATGAAACACGTCGTGTACTCGAAAAGACGGGGGTAACTCCAATCGGAAGGAGACAGGGTTAAGGACTTCAATGACCTTGTACAGCCCTATATATCGGGGAGCAAATTTTTGGGACGGGACTTTAAGGCGCAAATTTTTAGAAAATAGCCACACCAGATCCCCGACCACAATCAAGGGGTTAGCAGAATGTCTTCTATCTGCCTGAGTCTTTTGTATGCTCTGGGACGCCTCTAGGTTCTTCTGAACCTGGGCCCAGACTGTGCACAGTTCCTGATGAACGACATCTACCTCGGGATTGTTGGAACTACCAGGTGAAACGGAGGAGAACCGTGGATTAAACCCAAAATGACAGAAAAAGGGGGAGACCCCTGACGAGTTACTGACCCGGTTATTAAGGGAAAATTCGGCGAGGGGAAAGAAGGAGACCCAATCATATTGACAGTCAGAGATAAAACACCTTAAATATTGTTCTAGAGACTGATTAGTCCTCTCAGTTTGGCAATTAGTTTCAGGATGAAAGGCCGAGGAGAAGGACAGATCAATCTCCAACTTTTTACAGAAGGCTCTCCAAAACAATGAAACAAATTGTACCCCTCTGTCAGAAACAATATTGACATGAACCCCATGGAGATGCAGGATGTGTTTGACAAACAAGGTAGATAACGTCTTAGCATTGGGTAGTTTCTTGAGGGGCACAAAGTGGCACATCTTACTGAAACGGTCTACTACAACCCACACCACCGACTTGCCTTGAGATGGAGGCAAATCGGTGATAAAATCCATGGAGATATGGGTCCAAGGTCTCTGGGGAATGGGCAAAGAACATAGTAAGCCCGCTGGTCGGGACCTGGGAGTCTTGGACCTAGCACAAATTTCACAAGCGGCGACGTAGGCCTTAACGTCTTTAAGCAACCCAGGCCACCAGTAGTTTCTGGCAATGAGATGCTTGGTACCAAGGATGCCTGGATGGCCAGATAGTGCAGAGTCATGATTTTCCCTGAGTACCCTTAGTCGGAATTGCAGGGGAACAAACCGCTTGTTCTCAGGAAGGTTCCCGGGAGCTGAACCTTGATCAGCCGCAATTTCGGAGACTAAGTCAGAATCAACAGAGGAAATGATTATACCTGGAGGCAAAACACATGCAGGTTCTTCCTCCGAAGGAGGATTGGCCATGAAGCTACGCGACAGTGCATCAGCCTTAATATTTTTAGACCCAGACCTATAGGTGACCAAAAAGTTGAATCTAGTAAAAAATAACACCCATCGAGCTTTTCTCGGGTTTAGCCTCCGTGCAGATTCTAAGAAAACCAGATTCTTGTGGTCGGTAAGGACCGTTACCTGGTGCCTAGCCCCATCCAGGAAGTGGCGCCACTCTTCAAATGCCCATTTAATGGCTAAGAGTTCGCGGTTGCCAATATCATAGTTACTCTCAGTGGGCGAGAACTTCCTGGAGAAGTAGGCACAGGGACGGAGATGGGTGAGGGACCTGGTACCCTGGGACAAGACAGCACCCACTCCCACCTCGGAGGCGTCAACCTCCACGATGAATGGCTCAATTTGGTTAGGCTGAATCAGCACAGGGGCAGAGATAAAGCACTTATTAAGGACCTCAAAAGCCTGGACCGCCTCTGGAGGCCAGTGGAGGAGGTCAGCACCTTTGCGAGTAAGATTCGTAAGAGGCTTAGCGATGACCGAGAAGTTAGCAATAAATCTCCTGTAATAATTAGAAAACCCCAGGAAGCACTGTAACGCCTTCAGGGAGGCAGGTTGGACCCATTCAGCCACAGCCTGAACCTTGGCAGGGTCCATGCGGAATTCATGAGGAGTGAGGATTTGACCGAAAAATGGTATCTCCTGCCCCCCAAACACACATTTTTCGGTTTTAGCAAACAGTTTGTTTTCCCGAAGGGCCTGGAGCACCTTCCTGACATGCTCAATGTGGGAGGACCAGTCCTTGGAAAAGACAAGTATGTCATCAACGTACACTACAAGAAATACCCCCAGGTAGTCTCTTAAAATCTCATATATGAAATTCTGGAAGACCGCGGGAGCATTACACAACCCAAAGGGCATGACGAGGTATTCAAAATGACCTTCGGGCGTGTTAAACGCAGACTTCCACTCATCCCCCACTTTGATGCGGATAAGGTTATATGCCCCCCGTAGATCAAACTTAGAGAACCATTGGGCCCCCTGAACCTGATTGAAGAGATCAGGAATCAAAGGAAGGGGATACTGGTTCCTTACAGTGACCTTATTCAAGTTTCGGTAGTCAATGCACAGCCTAAGACCACCATCCTTCTTCCCTACGAAGAAGAAGCCAGCACCTACCGGAGAAGTAGAGGGGCAAATGTAACCCTTGGCCAGGCTTTCCTGGATATACTCTCTCATGGCTTCACGTTCGGGACAAGAGAGATTAAATATCCTACCCTTAGGGAGCTTAGCTCCTGGTACCAAATCGATTGCGCAATCGAATTCTCTATGAGGAGGTAACACTTCGGAGGCCTTTTTAGAAAAAACATCAGCGAAGTCCTGAATAAACTCAGGTAGAGTGTTCACCTCCTCAGGGAGAGAGATAAAATTAACAGAAAAACATGACGTCATGCATTCATTACCCCATTTGGTAAGATCCCCAGTATTCCAGTTAAACGTGGGATTATGCATCTGCAACCAGGGAAGGCCTAAAACCAAATCGGACGATAATCCCTGCATCACCAGTACAGAGCATTGCTCCAAATGCATGGCGCCAACAAGGAGTCCAAAAACAGGGGTATGCTGTGTAAAATAACCATTAGCAAGAGGAGTGGAATCGATACCCACTACCGGGACAGGTTTAGGCAAGTCAATCAATGGTATAGCTATAGACATAGCAAATTCCACAGGCATAATATTAGCAAAAGACAATGAATCCACGAAGGCACTGCCGGTGGCAGACCTACCCTCAAAAGAGACCTGAAAAGGGAAGCAAGATCTTATTAGGTTTCATATATACGGGAAATACCTGTGAGCCCAAATGACCTCCCCGATGGTCACTTAGGCGCGGAAGTTCTTCCGGCTGCTTATTCTTACGCTTAGGACAGTTGTTCACTTGATGCTTGTCACAGTAGAAGCAGAGATCATTCTTCCTGCGGAACTCTCTACGTTGTTGGGGAGAGACGGAGGCCCCGAGTTGCATAGGTTTATCCGAGTTTTCCGTGGAAGAATGAAGCAACGGAACCTCGGGAGCCATCATGGGGGGGTCAGAGGGGAAGGCACAAAAACGTTCTAGTCGTCGTTTCCTAAGACGTCGGTCAAGACGTACCGCTAAAGCCATAACCTGATTTAAGGAGTCAGAAGAGGGATAGCTAACTGACAGGTCTTTCAGGGCATTCGACTAGCCCAATCTAAACTGACACCTCAAGGCAGGGTCATTCCACCGAGAAGCTACACACCACTTCCTAAAGTCAGAACAGTACTCCTCAACGGGTCTCTCACCAGCTGACTCTCGGCAAAGGCAGTCTTGTCAGTCTAATCATATATGAGCCCGAGAGCGGAAAAAAAAAGATCAACAGAGGAAAGTTCAGGGGCGTCAGGAGCCAAGGAGAAGGCCCATTCTTGGGGCCCGTTCTGGAGCCGGGACATAATTATACCCACTCGCTGGCTCTCAGAACCTGAGGAGTGAGGCTTTAAACGGAAATATAGCCTACAACTCTCCCGAAAGGAGAAAAAAGTCTTCCGGTCCCCTGAGAACCGGTCAGGCAACTTGAGGTGGGGTTCAAGAGGTGAGGTGGGGGGGCACTACCAGGGTAGCATCATGCTGGTTGCCCTTCTGAGCCAGGGCTTGGACCTGTAGGGAGAGGCCCTGCATTTGCTGAGCCAGGGTCTCAAGGGGGTCCATAGTTGTGTCAGGGACCAGAGTAGAAAAGGTATATGGGCCTGTGAATATGTAATGACGGGGTAGGGAGACAGCCAAGTGAGCCCTAATCTACCCGCCACTCAGTCCCTGCCTACTTGCAACGGCCCGTCCTAGGCGACGTCGTACAACTGGGCGACGGTCCATACGCTCAATAAGTGCACGACAGACAAACAGACAAGGGTACACAGAAGCTAAGGGAAATGGGGCAGTTGCCCACGGCAACACAGTGAGCAACAAGAGTAGTGAACGAGCCGAGTAAAAGCAGGAGTGCACGAGGTACAAATCACAGAGCAGGAGCGTAGTCAGTAAAGCCAGGGTCAAAAATGAAGCAAGGTCAATAATCATAGCAGGAGCAGCAGAGCCAGGAAACAGAAAAGAATCACAGGCAAAGGAGGAGCAGGAAATGCAGGTATAAATAGACAGAGGGCGGGAGCTAGCTCCGTCTGGCCAGGCTGTGATAGGTTCTCCCACTCCTCAGCCTCCCAGCCTGACTGGTAGAAGATCGTGTCACTCTCTCAGACTTAGGAGCAGGTGCAGACTGATTACCCACGGGCGTCGACACAGAAGCTGTGTCTGGCAGATCCTTTACACTATTGTAGGATGGTGGAATATAAACAGCAATTATAATACATTGAAGATTTTATACAGTATTTTGCAAAATAAACAAAGAAACTCTCTTTAGCATTAATAGTTTTGGTTAAGCATTCATAAGGAATTCCCTTATTGACAAAATTATTGCGCCCCTTTAATATCCCGTGTGAGTAGAATGAAAGCAGTAGCCCATTCATGCTCTGTGTACAGTTTGCAGCTTATCAGTGGTTGGGTGGGTCTCTTTGAGAAATATAACACTACACCGTGTTCCAAATTATTATGCACATTGGATTTAAGTGTCAAACATTTAATTATTAGTTTTTCAATTAAACTCATGGATGGTATTGTGTCTTAGGGCTCTTTGGATCATTGTAATCAATCTCAGACACCTGTGATAATTAGTTTGCCAGGTGTGCCCAATCAAAGGAAAACTACTTAAGAAGGGCGTTCCACATTATTAAGCAGGCCACAGGTTTCAAGCAATACGGGAAAGAAAAAGGATCTCTCTGTTCCCGAAAAGCGTGAAATAGTGCAGTACCTTGGACAAGGTATGAAAACATTGGATATTTCTAGAAAACTTAGGCATGATCATCGTACTGTGAAAAGATTTGTGGCGGATTCAGAGCACAGACGGGTTCGTTCAGATAAAGGCATAATGTGGAAGGTTTCTGCCAGACAAATTAATAGCATTAGGAGAGCAGCTGCTAAAATGCCATTGCAAAGCAGCAAACAGGTATTTGAAGCTGCTGGTGCCTCTGGAATCCCGCGAACCTCAGAGGTTTGCAAGTGTGCATAAAGCTATTATTCGGCCACCCCTAAACAATGCTCACAAGCAGAAACGGTTGCAGTGGGCTCAGAAATACATGAAGACTAATTTTCAAACCGTGTTGTTTACTGAGGAGTTCCGTGCAACCCTGGATTGTCCAGATGGATGGAGTAGTGGATGGTTGGTGAATGGCCACCATGTCCCAACAAGCCTGCGACGTCAGAAAGGAGGTGGCAGAGTCATGTTTTGGGCTGGAATCATGGGGAGAGAGCTGGTAGGCCCCTTTAGGGTGCCTGACGGTGTGAAAATGACCTCTGCAAAGTACGTAGAGTTTATGACTGACCACTTTCTTCCGTGGTACAAAAAGAACTGTGCCTTCCGTAGCAAAATTATCTTCATGCATGACAATGCACCATCTCATGCTGCAAAGAATACCTCTGTGTCATTGGCTGCTATGGGCATAAAAGGAGAGAAACTGATGGTGTGGCCCCCATGTAACCCTGACCTCAACCCTATTGAGAACCTTCGGAGCATCCTCAAGCAAAATATCTATGAGGGTGGGAGGCAGTTCACATCAAAACAGAAGCTCTGGGAGGCTATTCTGACATCCTGCAAAGATTCAAGAAGATACTGTCCAAATACTCACAAATTCAATGGATGCAAGAATTGTAAAGGTGATATCAAAGAAGGGGTCCTATGTTAACATGTAACTTGGCCTGCTAAGTTTTTTTTTATTGAAAGAGCTTTTGATTTCTGTAAATATGGCCTCCTGATGCTGCAAATTCAACAAATGACCATTTTAGTTCTCTTTACAACCTTTAAAATGTTTTGATCTCTGTTGTGCATAATAATTTGAAACCGTGCATTTTGAGTTTTTTACATCTAAAAAAAAAATCTGTTATCATTAGGAGATTTGTTTAATAAAATTTGCATTATACTCCAACGGTTGATGGCTTGAAGATTACACTGACTGTCATTTGCATCGACTATTTAGGAAAATCAGCGAAAAATAATATTTGCATAATAATTTGAAACACGGTGTAGGCATATACAATTTAAAACCTTTAACACACGGCGGATCTGCGCCCTAACAATATAGCGCATACTCCGGAACTGAGCCCGCACCATATGATTTATACAGCTGACATCCACCTGCAATGACTGAGATTGATTAGAGATAACACCAATACTTTACCCCTTAGATGCCCTGGTCAATATTGAAAGTGGCATCTGAGTGGTTAAACAAAGCGAGTGGGCTCCCTATGTCCGTCGATCACCCCCTCCTCTGCGTCAAAATTACAGGGTGCTGAGCAGTTGCCATGGCAGCCAGAGGCAGGGTTTAATAGGAGAGCACAAAAAAACTGCAATACTTAACCCCTTAACGACCAGGCCTATTTTGGCCTTAATGACCAAGCATTCTTTTTTATTTTTCTCATCTACACCGTTCACTATGCGGCATAAATACCATGTTACCATTATTCTATGGATCGATACGATTACAATGATACCACATATGTTTCGGTTTTTTATGTTTGCATAATAAAAAACCTTTTAAACAAAAATAATACATTTTTGCATAACCGCATTCCAAGACACATAACTGTATTATTTTTCCGTTAATATCGCCATATGAGGGCTCGTTGTTTGCGGGACAAGGTGTCGTTTTCATTGTTACTATTTTGGGGTGCATGGGACTTATTGATTAACTTTTATTATATTTTTTTGGAGGGGGAATGCAGAAAAATAGCGATTTTGACAATCTTTTTAGCGTTTTTTGTTGTACGGTGTTCACTATATAGTTGAGTTAATGTGTTAACTTTATTCTTTGTGTTGTTACGATCGCAGCGATACCGTGTACTTTCCATGTTTGTTCTTACACTCTTATTAAATAAAAACAATTTTTATGGAAAAAAATGGTATTTTATTTTTACTGTTCACGTTATTTTTTATATTTTCAAAAACGTTGACTGTTTTTCCTTATTTTTTTTAAGTCCCACTAGGGGACTTCACCATGCGATCTTCTGATCGCAAATATAATGCTTTGGTATACTTAGTATACCAAAGCATTATTGCCTGTCAGCGTAAAACTCACAGACAATGTATTAGGCCATGCCTCTGGCACGGCCTAATAGGCATACAGTCAGGGCAGGACTGGGGGTCTTTGTTAGACACCCAGCTGCCATGGCAACCTGTTGGCGGCCGGAGATCGCATTCGCGGGCCGCCGATGGGTGACAGAAGGAGCTCCCTCCCTCTGTCAAAAGAATTAAAATGCCGCGGTCGCTATTGACTGCGGCATGTAATTGGTTAAACGGCTGAGATTTAATGTTTCTTAAATCTCTGCAGTTGCAGCGGTAGCCTGGCTGTCAGTCATAGGCGGGCTCCCGCTGCTTCTGTGCCCGCATGATCTCCATCACGTACATGCACGTGGGAATGCGCGAACAGGCTGCGTTCCCCAACGTGCATGTATGTGAAAATGCGGGAAGGGGTTAAAGAGTCTCTGTCACCAGATTATAAGTGCCCTAACTCCTACAAAATCTGATCGGCTCTGTAATGTAGATAACAGCAGTGGTTTTTATTTTGAAAAACGATCATTTTTGAGAAAGTTATGAGCGATTTTAGATGTATGCTAATTAGTTTCTCAATAGATAACTGGGCGTGTTTTTACTTTTTACCAACTGGGCATTGTACAGAGGAGTGTATGACGCTGACCAATCAGTGACATACACTTCTCTCTATTCATGTCCATTTGTACTCGGCACAACGTGACCTCGCGAGATCACGGTGTGCTGTCACATACACATGCATTAACTTTACTGAAGTGTCTTGAGAGTGAATAGACATTGCTTACAGTCAGGACGCGATGTCTATTCACACTCCCGACACTTCGGTAAAGTTTTTGTGGGACTTACTCATAAGATCACGCTGTGCTGTCATTAAGTCCCATACAGACTTTAGCACAAGGTCTCAACATAACAAAATGTGAAAAAAGTAAAAGGGCCTGAAGACTTTCCGAATGCACTATAGGTCGTGTCATTTTTACGGTAGGGATGGACCAAATTCAAAGATACTTGGCAAATCAGTCAACCAATCTGGGCTAGAATATAGCAATGGACAGTTATTATAGAATAAATTCTTTATCTTCCCTTGCACCAAGCTTTTTATACTGCTTTAAATATGGTCTTTTGTATACTGGCCAATGCTGTAATGTAGTTAACCCCTTCCCGCTCAGGGACGTAATAATCCGTCTCGCAAACTGTATCGTTAGCGCTCAGCGACGGACTATTACGTTGCGGGAGTAACGGCCATTTCGGCCGTCCTCCCGACACATGCAGGAGCTGTGACAGCTGCTGTCTCGTACAGCAGCTGTCACAGCTCCTACAGCGGGGACCGATCGCTTTGTCCCCGCTGATTAACCCCTTAAAAGCCGTGTTCAATAGTGATCACGGCTTTTTAGGGGTTAAGCTACCATCGCCGGCCTGCTACACGATAGCGGCTGGCGATGGTAACGATGGCAACCGGACACCAAACAATGGCGTCCGGCTCTGCCATCGACGGAAGCCTAGTGGATCCTGACGAAGTCAGGACCCACTATGCTTGCTGTCAGTGAGTAGCTGACAGCTCTGATACACTGCACTACGCATGTAGTGCAGTCTATTAGAATAGCGATCAGGGCCTCCTGCCCTCATGTCCCCTAGTGGGACAAAGTAATAACGTAAAAAAAAAGATGTGTAAAAATAAGAAAATAAAAGTTTTAAAAGTAATAAAAGTAAAAATCCCCCCTTTTCCCTTATCAGTCCTTTATTATTAATAAAAATATATATACAAACAAATAAACTAAACATAATTGGTATCGCCGCGTCCGTAACGGCCTGAACTACAAAATTATGTCGTTATTTATCCCGCGCGGTGAACGTCGGAAAAGAAAATAATAATAAACCGTACCAGAATCACAATTGTTTGGTCACTTCACCTCCCAAAAAATTGAATAAAAAGAGATCAAAAAGTCGCATGTACCTAAAAATGGTACTGATCGAGTCCTCGCACGGCTTTCTTGATAGAAAAATAAAAAAACGTTCTGGCTCTTAGAATAAGGTAACACAAAAAGTAAATGATTTTTTACAAAAAGTATTTTATTGTGCAAACGCCATAAGACATAAAAAAAAACTATAAACATCTGGTATTGCCGTAATTGTATCGCCCCGCAGAATAAAGTGAATGTGTCATTTATAGCGCACGGTGCACGCTGTAAAAAAAATAGAATAAAAAAACAATAGTAGAATTGCTGTTTTTTAGTCACCACGCCACCTAAAAATAGAATAAAAACTGATCAAAATGTCACATGCACCCCATGAAAACTGCAATGAATTCCTCAAGGGGTCTAGTTTTCAAAATGGGGTCACTTTTGGGGGTTTTCCACTGTTTTGGCACCACAAGACCTCTTCAAACCGGACATGGTGCCTAATAAAAAGGAAGCCTCAAAATCCACTAGGCGCTCCTTTGCTTCTGAGGCCACTCCTTCAGTCCATTACCGCACTAGGGCCACATGTGGGATATTTCTCTCTAAACTGCAGAATCTGGGCAATACGTATTGAGTTGCGTTTCTCTGGTAAAACCTTTTGTGTTATAAAAAAAACTGGTATAAATAGGATTTTCTGCCAAAAAAAAGAAGTAAATTTCACCTCTACTTTGCTCTAAATTCCTGTGAAACACCTAAAGGGTTCATAAACTTTCTAAATGCTGTTGTGAATACTTTGAGGGGTCTAGTTTCTAAAATGGGGTGTTTCATAGGGGTTTCTAATATATAGGTCCATCAAAGCAACTTCAGAACTGAACTAGAACCTAAAAAAATAAATAAATTAGGCAATACTTCGCTTCTTACATTATACTGATAATGAGCAGTGCCCACCCCGAGATGACCCCAGTTTTGACCGTTTGTATAAACGGAGACCCCTATTAGACCGTTTCAGTGCCCAGTTTTCCCAAGCATAGACCCCCGAGAAGTGTATTTCTATTGATGAGTCCTTGGTGGATTTTAAAGGGAGGGTTCAATTCCGCGAGTACCTGCCGGGTAAGAAGGCAAGGTATTGGGTGAAGATGTATGAGCTGTGCGAGAGTGCATCAGGGTATACCTACAGGTTTAGGATATATGAAGGGAAGGACACCAGTATTCAGCCCCCAGAATGCCCCCCCTTACTGGGAGTTAATGTAAAAATTGTGTGGGATTTGGTGCACCCACTGCTGAACCAGGGTTACCACCTCTACCTGGATCATTTTTATACCGGCGTCCCACTCTTCAACTGCCTTGCTTCCAGTCCTGTGGCATGCGGCACTGCTAGAAGAAATCTGAGAGGCCTCCCTAAGACTCTGCAGGGCAAACAAGAAGGGGTGAGCGCAGGGCACATTCTAGCAGCAACATATTGTGTGCCAAGTACAAGGACAAGAGAGATGTCACACCAGTACCCATGTATCTGTACGAGGTACCAGTACAGAGACCCCCAAACCAGACTGCATCCTGGACTACAATAGGTACATGGGAGGGGTGGACTTGTCAGATCAAGTCCTGAAGCCCTACAGCGCCATGCGGTGTGGTATAAGAAGCTGGCCGTGCACATCATACAGATGGCATTGTACAATGTGTAGGTGCTACGTCGATGTACAGGCCAGAGGGGAACTTTCCTGGAATTTCAAGAGGTGGTTATCAAGAACCTAATCTTTAGGGACCAGGAAGGGGGGGCACCCAGTACTTCTGGAAGCGGGGCCACACGCATCGTACCAGGGCAACACTTTCCAGGAGAAGTTCTCCAAACTGGCAAGAAGGGAAAAAGTCAAAAGAGGTGCAAAGTCTGCTATAAGACGGGTATAAGGGAGGACACAATATATCAATGTAACGCGTGTCCCGAAAAACCAGAGCTCTGTATGAAAGAGTGTTTTAAATTTTATCATACATCCCTTGGTTTATAATTTACCCCAATTTTACTTACCCTGATGTACTCCACAAAGCTTATCCCCCCTTATCTTTCCATTCTGAGCCCTGCTGTGTGCCCAAGCAGCTGATAACAGCCACATTGGGGGTATTGCCATACCTGGGAGAACCCACATTACAGTTTATGGGGTGTATCTCTCCTGTCAAAATGCTCACTACACCTCTAGATGAATGCCTTAAGGGTGTAGTTTTTAAAACGGGGTCACTTCTTGCGGGTTTCAACTGTACTGGGGCTTCTGCACACATGACTTTGCACCAGAAAATCCCCAGTAGGCCAAATGGTGGTCCTTTCCTTCTGAGCCCTCCCATGGGCCCAAACGGCAGTTTATCACCACAAATGGGGTATTGCTGCACATAATGGGGTATTTTATTTCTTGTGAAAATAAGAAATTTTCAGCCAAAACTACATATTATTGGAAAAAATTAATTTTGTTTTAATTCCCAGCCCAATTAAAATAAGTTCTGTGAAAAAACTATGGGGTCAAAATGGTCACAACACCCATAAATGAATTCCTTGAGGGGTGTAGTTTCCAAAATGGGGTAACTTCTGGTGGGTTTCCATTGCTTTCATACCTCTGGGGCTCTGCAAATGCGACATGGCACCCGAAAACCAATCCAGCAAAATCTGGACTCCAAAGAACAAATAGCGCTCTTTTCCTTCTGAGCCCTCCCATGAGCCCAAACGGCAGTTTATCACCACAAATGTGGTATTGCCGCACTCAGGACAAATTGGGCAACAAAATGTAGTATTTTATTTCTTGTGAAAATAAGAATTTTTGAGCCAAAACTACATATTATTGGAAAAAATTAATTTTGTTTTAATTCCCAGCCCAATTCAAATATGTTCTGTGAAGAAACTATGGTGTCTAAATGGTCACATTACCAATTAATGAATTCCTTGAGGCATGTAGTTTCCAAAATGGGGTCACTTCTCGTGGGTTTCCATTGCTTTGATGCCTCTGGGGCTCTGCAAATGCGACATGGCACCCGAAAACCAAACCAGCAAAATCTGCACTCCAAAGAACACACAGCGCTACTTCACTTCTGAGGCCTCCCATGGGCCCAAACTGCAGTTTATCGCCACAAATGGGGTATTGATGCACTCAGGAGAAATTGGGCAACTAAATGGGGTATTTTGTTCCCTGTGAAAATAAGAAATTTTGATAAAAAATTACATCTTATTGGAAAAAAATTTTTTTTTTTTCATTTCACAGCCCAATTCAAATAGGTGCTGTGAAAAAACTGTGCGGTCAAAATTGTAACAACCATATTTGAATTCCTTGAGGGGTGTAGTTTCCAAAATGGGGTCACTTCTGGTGGGTTTCCATTGCTTTGATACCTCTGCAAATGCAACATGGCACCCGAAAACCAATCCAGCAAAATCTGGACTCCAACAAACACATAGCGCTCCTTTCATTCTGAGCCCTCCCATGGGCCCAAACGGCAGTTTATCACCACAAATGGGGTATTGCCGCACTAAGGACAAATTGGGCAACAAAATGGGGTATTTTGTTCCCTGTGAAAATAAGAAATTTTGATCACAAATGACATCTTATTGGAAAAAATGAAATTTTTTTAATTTCACAGCCCAATTCAAATAGGTGCTGTGAAAAAACTGTGCGGTCAAAATGGTAACAACAACCATAAATGAATTCCTTGAGGGGTGTAGTTTCCAAAATGGGGTCACTATTCGGGGAGTCCTACTGTTTTGGCACCTCAACACCTCTTCAAACCTGGCATGCTGCCTAAAATATATTCTAATAAAAAAAGAGGCCTCAGAATGCGCTAGGTGCTTCTTTGCTTCTAGGGCTTGTGTTTTAGTCCACGAGCACACTAGAGCTACATGTGGGACATTTCTAAAAACTGCAGAATCTGGACAATATATATTTAGTAGTGTTTCTCTGGTAAAACCTTCTGTGTTACAGAAAAAAATTGAATAAAATTGAAATTCAGCAAGAAAAATGAAATTTGCAAATTTCACCTCCACTTTGCTTTAATTCTTGTGAAATGCCTGAAGGGTTAAAAAACATTCTAAGGCCTCATTTACACGAGCGTGTGCGTTTTGCGCGTGCAAAAAACGCAGAGTTTTGCGTGCGCAAAAGGCACTTGACAGCTCCGTGTGTCATCCGTGCATGATGCGCGGCTGCGTGATTTTCGCGCAGCCGCCATCATAGAGATGAGGCTAGTCGACGTCAGTCACTGTCCATGGTGCTGAAAGAGTTAACTGATCGGCAGTAACTCTTTCAGCACCGTTGACAGTGCATTCCGATCACCATATCGAGTAACCTGTTTAAAAAAAAAGAGGTTCGTACTTACCGAGAACTTCCCGGCCGTTGCCTTGGTGACGCGTCCTTGGTGACGCGCCTCTCTTGACATCTGGCCCCACCTCCCTGGATGACGCGGCAGTCCATGTGACTGCTGCGACCTTCGTGGTTTTCACGCACCCATTGACTTCAATGGGTGCGTGATGCGCGAAAAACGCACGATTATAGAACATGTCGTGAGTTTTACGCAACGCACTCGCGCTGCGCAAAATTCACGCATCGTCTTGCTTTGCCCCATAGAGTAATATAGGTGCGTACGACACGCGTGAAAAGCACGCGCGTCGCACGCGCGTATATTACGCTCGTGTAAATGAGGCCTAAATGCTGTTTTGAATACTTTGAGGGGTCTAGTTTTTAAAATGGGGTGTTTTATCAGGGTTTCTAATACATAGGCCCCTCAAAGCCTCTTCAGAACTGAAGAAGTACCTTCAAAAAAAGGCTTTTGAAATTTTCTTAAAAATATGAGAAATTGCTGTTTAGGTTCTAAGACTTGCAACGTCCAAGAAAAATAAAAGAATGTTCAAAAAACGATGCCAATCTAAAGTAGACATATGGGAAATGTGAACTAGTAACTATTTTGGGTGGTATAACCGTCTGTTTTACAAGCAGATGCATTTAAATTCTGAAAAATGCAATTTTTTCCAAATTTTCTCAAAATTTTGCAATTTTTCACCAATAAACACTGAATATATCGACCAAATTTTACCACAAACATGAAGCCCAATGTGTCACGAGAAAACATTCTCAGAATCGCTTGGATAGGTTTAAGCATTCCGACGTTATTACCACATAAAGGGAAATATGTCAGATTTGAAAAATGGGCTCTGAGCCTTAAGGACCAAACTAGGCTGCGCCCTTAAGGGGTTAAACCCTTTTTCATATGTGCATATGGAATTAATGGCGCTTTATAAAAAGAATAATAAAAATAATATTTCAAGGCTATGCGACATCCCAATACCAAAAAGGAGTCTAGGGGTCCCAGTACCATAATACTTCAAGGCTTTGGGACATCCCATTCCCAAATAGGTATATAGGGGTTCCAATACCATAATATAAACTAAATACAGTGTAATACTTGTCTGTCTTGCATCTCTATATAAGGGCTCATTCAGACGAGCATAAAACTCGTCCGTGTGCTGTGCGTGAAAATAACGCACGGCACACTGACCCATTCATTTCAATGGGGCCATTCACACATGCAGGAGTTTTCACGCAGAGTGTGTCCGTTGTGTAAAACTCACTGCATGTCCTATATTGGTGCGTTTTCACGGGAAGTGGCCGTAAGACAGCGGAGCCGGGTAAGATAGAACGGGGTTTAGGGGGCACTGTTCTAGCGATAGATGCGGGTCCCAGAGGTGGGACCCACATCTATCTGACATTTATGACATATCCTGTGGATATGCCATAAATGTCCTTCATGGGAAAATCACTATAAATGCGGCGGTCGCCATTGACTGCGGCATTTAAATAAACGGCCATGAACAGCACCATCGCTGTTCCTGGCCGTTAGAGCAGCTTGTCAGAAGCTGACACCTGCAGTGTATGGAGCGGGCTCAGCGTGTGAGCCCGCTCCATACATCATCCCCTCTCCGCTCCATTATGTTCCGGCACATCACGGGTCAGGAAGGGGTTAAGTAAGGAACGGTCAGGGTCCCTTGACTGCCGACTATAAGACGCAGGGACTTTTTATTCTTGCTAAAAACAATCTTATAGTCTGAAAAATACGGTAGTTTTTTCTATATTTTACTACTTTTACAAGTAAAAAACTAGGTGTAAAAAATTTAATTTATTTTGTGTCGCCAAATTCTGAGAGCCGTAGGTTTTTTTTATTTTTCCGTCGATTAAGTGGATGAGGGCTTATTTTTTGTGGGATAAGCTGTAGTTTTTAATGATACAATTTTGGGGTTCATGCGACGTTTTGATCACTTTTTATTCAATTTTTTGTGGGAGATGAGGTGACCAAAAAAATAGCGATTCTGACGTATACAATTTTTTTTTACGGCGTACACCTTGCGGGTTAAATGATGATATATTGTAATAGTTCAGACTTTTACGGATGAACTATACCAATTATGTTTATTTTATTTATTTTTTACTATGCTCTAGGAGGAAAATGGGAAAAGTTATTTTTTTTATCTTTTAATTTTACATTTTTTTTTACATAAAAAAAAACAAAACTTTATTTTAGTCATTTTTACTTTTTTTATTAGTCCCCCTAGGGGACTTCAACCAGCGATCATTGGATCGCTTGCACGATATACTTCAATATCAATGTATTGCAGTATATCGTCTTTCTGACAGGCTTCTATTAAGGGCTTAGTAAGAGCACAAAGATGGTGGACCTGGGGGCCTTCATAAGGCCCCCAGGCAGCCATAGCAACCATCGCCACCCCGCGATTGCATTGCGGGGGGGCTCGATGAGCTGCTAGAGGGGGTCGCCCCGCTCTTTCCAATGATTTAAATACCGCAGCATTTAATGGGTTAAAAGAGCGGGATCGCTCTCGAGCGCGATCCCGCTCTTTACTGTGAAGTGTCGGCTTTAACATACAGCCGACACCCACATCGTATGGAGTGGGTTCACTCCGTGAGCCCGTTCCATACTTCCCCTACCCGGCTATGAGGTATGGATACATCAAATGTCGGGAAGGGGTTAATATTTAAAAGTGTTATTCTTTTTATAATAAAAAAAAGTTACATATTTTTCCAATATACTTTGTGTATCAATTCCATATGCTTTTCATGATCTCTGCCTGCAATTACTCATTAGGGTCCTTCAATGTTTACTTCCAGTGAATTCAAATCTGTCCTAATCATGTGATGGACACGCAGGTGCAGGACTTATTATATAGACCTAAAAACGAACCAAAATGGGACATAACCCTTAGACAAGTAATTTACTCCAAAGATAAAAGTACAAACAATCTTTATTAAATATTATGACAATGACAAATAGTACGAAAAGAGATATGATACAATTAACACGGAGACATATGCAACAGGGTCAGATGAAAAAAGACCAAGACCAACAGAATCGACCATCCACTGATGACCTATAACACGCTAAGGTATACGTAAATAGTTAGTAAGCCCGGGGGTATGGGGTGGTGAGTCCCATACATAGTGCCATGCTATCAGCTAAGATAACAACGTATAGAGTATATAAATATACGTAGCCTGCAAGTATATAGTACATGTAGTAGTACGTACAAAATCTACACAGTATATATGGTAGTACGTAAAAAGTGCAACTGAAGACGTATGCAGATAATATGACGGCTCAAATAACCAAGAAAAATATGACTGCCACGACTAAATGGAATAGCACAATAATGTGGAGGCTACAAAAAGCTGAAGAAACCTATGCACATACCCAGAGACATGATGAAGAGCGTGGGAGATCAATGGAGTGGATGGGTGAACAAGCGCCTCGACGCTCGTTTCGCCCTGTGACCAGCTTGTGACTGCAGCATCGGCGTTTGCAGGTAAGTCGATGTAGCTACTTACCTGCAAACGCTGATGCTGCTGCAGAATCAACTGTAGCCTCTGGTGCCGATGTGTCCTCGCTCGTCCGACACGATGCAGGACCTGGGGCAGGAAGTGAATGACGTCACAGCATGATCTCTCGAGAACGCGCTGTGTCTTTGCACTGCCAGAAGCTGGGTGTTGTGAAGAGAAGTGGATGATACTTCTATACACAACACCCAGCTAGTAAAATAAGTAAAAACGCCCGATGTAACGAACACAATACACGCCCAGTTGTACTTTTACTTTAAACACGCCCAGTTGTACTTTAGAAAGCCTCATTTACATAAATATAAAAATGGTCATAACTTGGCCAAAAATGCTCGTTTTAAAAAAAAACAAACGTTACTCTTATATCCATTGCAGCGCCGATCTGCTGCAATAGCAGATAGGGGTTGCAAAATCTGGTGACAGAGCCTCTTTAACCCCTTCGCGCCATTTCACGTACAGTTACGTGATGGGAGATGGCCTTTTCGCGCATAAGCCCTCATACAGCTCCGTCGACGAAAAATTAAAACCGTTATGGCTCTCACAACTTGGCGACAGAAAAAATCCATTCTCTTTACAAAAGTTATTTTATTGTGCAAAAAGTTGTAAAACATAAAAAGTGCTATAAATTAGGTATCACCGGAATCGGACGGACCCGCAGAATAAAGGTAACATGTAATTTATAATGCGTGGTGAACGCTGTATAAAAAAAACTAAAAAAATCACCTGGCCTCCCAAAAAAAAAAGGATAACAGGTGATCAAAATGTCGCATGTACCCCAAAATGGTACCAATAAAAACTACAGCCCGTCCCGCAACAAACCAGCCGTCATACCACTACGTCTATGAAAAAATAAAATTAGTCAAGGCACCAATAAATCAGGAAAGAAAAATATGTAGTTGTGCCAGCTCGAGGGGAACATTTCTTCTGTTTCAAGTGGCGAATTATCAAGGCCCCTAAAATTAGGGAACCAGGAAGGGGAGGGCCCAAACATATCTGCTGGAAGTGAGGGCGCCCGTATTATACCAGGACAACACTTTCCCAGCAAAATTCCCCAAACTTCAAAGGTGCGGAGTGTGGACCAAAAGGGAATAAGTAAAGACCATTTATTAGTGCGACACCGGCCGGTGCAGAAAGGATTGTGTCACAGCATAACACACATCTATGGATTATTTTATTGTTTTTTTTTTACCCCACTATACCACCTGACTATGCCCCTTATATACTCCGCCCGCCTTACATGTACCCCGACATTATAAACGGAAACACCAGTAAGACTCAAAACAAAACTACTACAAGCAAAATCCACGCTCCAAAACCCAAATGGCACTACCTCCCTTCTGAGCCCTACAGTGTGCCCAAGCAGCAGTTTACTTCCACATATATGGCATCGCCATACCCGGGAGAACCCTTTTAACAATTTTTGGGGTGTGTATCTCCAGTGGCACAATCTGGGCGCCACATATTGGCATATCTATTGAAAAAACATTTTCACTCTGCAACATCGAGTGCACACCAATTTCTGCCAATCACCTGTGGGGTTAATATGCTCACTACACCCCTAGGTGAATACCTTGAGGGGTGTAGTTTCCAAAATGGGGTCACTTCTGGGGGGTTTCCACTGTTTTGGTCCCACAGGGACTTTGCAAATGCGACATAGCGCCCAGAAACCAATCCAGCAAAATCTGTACTCCAAAAGCCAAATGGCGCTCCTTCCCTTCTGAGCCCTACTCTGTGCCCAAACAGCAGTTTATGACCACATATGTGGTATTGCCGTACACAAGAGAAGTTGCTTTACAAGTGTTGGGGTGCTTTTTTTTCATTTATTTGTTGAGAATATGAAACATTTTCAGCTAAAACTACGCCTTATTGAAGAAAAAGGATTTTTTTTATTTTCACTGCCCAATTCTAATAAAATCTATGAAACACCTGTGGGGTCAAAATGCTCACTACACCCCTAGATGAATTCCTCAAGGGGTGTAGTTTCGTGAATCGAGTCACTTTTGGGGAGTTTCCACTGTACTTGGACCTTAGGAGCTTTGCAAAAGTGACATGGTGTCAAGAAACCAATCCAGCAAAATCTGTGCTCCAAAAGCCAAATGGCACTCCTTCTCTTCTGATCCTTGCCGTATGCCCAAACAGCCGTTTATGACCACAAATTGGGTATTGCCGTACTCCAGAGAAGTTGCTTTACAAATTTTGGGGTTCTTTTATTCCTTTATTTGTTGAGAAAATGAAAAATTTTGAGCTAAAGCTACGTCTTATTGGAAAAAAATGTTTTTTTTTAATCTTCACTGCCCAATTCTAATAAAATCTATGAAAACCCTGTGGGTTCAAAATGCTCACTACACCCCTAGATGGATTCTTCAAGGGGTGTAGTTTCCAAAATGGAGTCACTTTCTTGGTGTTTTCACTGTTTTGGTCCCTTAGGGGCTTTGCAAATGCGACGTGGTCTCCGCAAACCATTCCTGCTAAATTTGATCTCCAAAAGACAAATGGCGCTCTTTCCCTTCTAAGCTCTGCCGTGTGTCCAAACAGCCGTTTATGACCACATGCGGGGTATTGTTTTACTCAGGAGAAATTGCTTTACAAAAGTAGTGGTGCATTTTCTCCTTTTAGTCCTTGTGGAAATTAGAAAAAATTAGCTAAACCTACATTTTCTTTGAAAGAATGTAGATTTTCATTTTCACGGCCTACTTCCAATAATTTCTGCAATAAACCTGCGGCTTCAAAATGCTAACTATACCCCTAGATAATTTCCTCAAGGGGTGTAGTTTCGAAAATGGGGTCACTTTTGGGGGATTTCCACTGTTTTGGCACCGCAAGAGCCTTTCAGACCCGACATGGAGCCTAAAATATTTTCTAATAAAAAGGAGGCCCCAAAATCCACTAGGTGCTCCTTTGTTTCTGAGGCCGGTGCTTCAGTCAATAAATGCACTAGGGCCACATGTGGGGTATTTCTAAAAACTGCAGAATCTGGCCAATAGTTATTGAGTTGCATTTCTCTGGTAAAACTTTCTGTGTTACAAAAAAAATAGATGAAAAATGAATTTCTGCAAAAAAAAAAAGAAATTTGAACATTTCACATCTACTTTGCCTTAATTCCTGTGAAACATCTAAAGGGTTAATAAACTTTCTAAATGCTGTTTTGAATACTTTGAGGGGTGAAGTTTTTAAAATGGGGTGACGTATCGAGGGTTTCTAATATATAAGGCCCTAAAATCCACTTCACAACTGAACTGGCCCCTGTAAAAATAGCCTTTTGACATTTTCTTGAAAATGTGAGAAATTGCTGCTAAAGTTCTAAGCTTTGTAACGTCCTAGAAAAATAAAAGGATGTTCAAAAAACGATGCCAATCTAAAGTAGACATATGGGTGATGTTAATTAGCAACAATTTTGTGTGGTATTACCATCTGTCTTACAAGCCGATACATATAAATTTAGAAAAATGCTAATTTTTGCAATTTTTCGCTAAATTTTGGTGTTTTTCACAATTAAATACTTAATGTATCGAGCAAATTTTGCCAGTAACATAAAGTCCAATGTGTCACGAGAAAACAATCTCAGAATCGCTTGGATAGGTAAAAGCATTCCGGAGTTATTACCACATAAAGTGACACATGTCAGATTTGAAAAAATAGGCTGTGTCCTTAAGGCCAAAACAGGCTCAGTCCTTAAGGGGTTAAGGGAAATAAAGTCAGACATTACAAGAGGCAGAGATGATCACGACAAGAATATTGTTTTGCTCCTATACAAATCACTAATCAGACCACGCAGAATATTGTGTCCAATTTTGGGCATGTGTTTATGAGAATAACATAGCTGAGCCAGAGTGGGTGCAATGGAGGGCGTCTAAAGTAATTAACCCGTTAGTGATCGCCAATACACCTTCTAACGGCGGCCACTAACAGGCTTTATTCTGATGCATGTGCCTTTTTACGGCACTGCATCAGGATGAGTAAACAGAGCAGGGAGCCGTCAAATCTCCCTGCTCTCGGCTGCTAGAGGCAGCTGAGAGCTGGGGACGTCCCTGCTCTGCCGGGTGAGATCGATATTAGTATCGATCTCACCCGTTTAACCCCTCAGATGCGGTGCACAATAGTGTGCACCGCATCTGAGTGGTTTTGGAGAGAGGGACGGAGCTCCCTCTCTCTCCCACTGACACCCGGCGATACGATCGCTGAGTATCAGTGTCTTCTATGGCAGCCGGGGGCCTAATAAAGGCCCCCAGGTCTGCCTGTCATGAATGCCTGCTAGATCATGCCTCTGGCATGACCTAGCAGATGCCTGTCCGTTTTAAACAGACAGGCAGTAATACACTGCAATACAAAAGTATTGCAGTGTATTATAATAGCGATCGCAGAATCGCATATTATAGTCCCCTAGTGGGACTAGCAAAAAAATGAAAAAAAAGTTTCATAAAGTTAATTTTAAAAAAAATTTGAAAAAAATGAAAAACCCAGCTTTTCCCCTTACAAAATGCTTTACTATTAAAAAACCAAAATAAATTAAAAAAGTTACGCATATTTGGTATCGCCGCGTCCGTAACGACCCCCACTATAAATATATTACATTATTTAACCCGCACGGTGAACGCTGTAAAAAATGTAATAAAAAACTATGGAAAAATTGCTGTTTTCTGTGAATCCTGAATTTAAAAATTTTTTATAAAAAGTGATCAAAAAGTCGCATCTACTCCAAAATGGTACCAATAAAAACGACAAGTCTTCCCGCAAAAAAAAAGCCCTCATACAACTGCATCGGCGAAAAAATAAAAACGTTACGGCTCTTCAAACATGGAGACACAAAAACAAATAATTTTGAAAAAAAAGCGTTTTTACTGTGTAAAAGTAGTAAAACATACAAAAACGATACAAATTTGGTATCGTTGCAATCGTAACAACCCATTGAATAAAGTTATTGTGTTATTTATATCACACGGTAAACGGCGTAGATTTAAGACGCGAAAAAGCGTGGCGAAATTTCAGGGTTTTTTCTACTCCCCTCCCAAAAAAAGTTATTAAAAGTTAATCAATAAATGATATGTACCTCAAAATGGTGCTATTAAAAAATACAACTTGTCCCGCAAAAAACAAGACCTTATACAGCTATGTCAACGCAAAAATAAAAGAGTTATAGCTCTTGGAATGCGACGATGGAAAAACGTAAAAAATGGCTTGGTCATTAAGGTTTAAAATAGGCTGGTAATTAAGGGGTTAAGGGAATGGGTAGAATGCAGTACCAAAACAGATTATCAAATTTGGGGTTACTCAGTTTGACAAAAAGATGGCTTAGGGGCAATCTAATTACAATGTACAAATATATAAATAGACAGTACAGAGACCTTCTAATGATCTCTTTACACCTAGGCCTGTAACCATGACAGGGGGGCATCCATTATGTAACTCTATAATTAGGTTGTGGAAGGGAGTCCACATACTTTTGGCTATATAGTGTACTTCTCTGTGCCTCTATCATGCTAGTCAATATAACTTTGTCCTTAGACACCCATGTCATGCAGTAGTCTCCTAAAAATCTATAACTTAAATCGACACTAACTTTTTAAACAACTTATTCTCATCTAATAGTGTACTTCATATAGATCAACTCTGTAATTTACTTACTATTAAAATTCAGCTGTTTTATCCAAGCAAATTCTGTGTGAATTACTGCCTCTAGGTGTCTCCCTTCCTGTATTCTGCTGTTCACCCCCTGTGGTCTAGCAAAATCTATCTCTATTTAGAGATGGACTGCAGAAAGTGAAGGTGTGTCTCTTTCCAGGAGACAGATAGATTGTATTTTTTGTATCTTTTAATCTAAAGAGGTGAGTACATATGCATCTAATATAATAGAATGCTTCACTTATACTGTTTATTTAATTGTTTGCATTGTACTTTCTCTCCTTTTCTGTGATTCTGTTTAGTATGCTGCTAAAAACTGTGTACCCAATAGCCAGTCAACTTGAAGGGGTTAAATCTAAGAACTCCCACTTCCTTGTTTTCCTCAATATCTGATCAATAAAAGCAGACTATATACATCAGAGAGTAGCTATGATTAAGAACTTAAAAGTTCAAAACGCGTAGGCGTTCTCTCCCGGGATTTTTTAATTTCTTGTTTTAATTTTGGCTTAAATAAACAGTTTTGTATTTTTTCACATCATATTGTGTGCTGGACCTCTAACTTTTTTCCTTGTGTCTCTTCAAAGCCTGTCTACAAGTCTATGATGAGGGGAGGAGGGAGCAGAGAGAGAAGGACACACAAACATGCTGCCAATACAACTATATGGAAAGGGGGAGGGAGCAGAGTGAAAAAGACAGACGTCCCCTGCAGCAGCTCATTGGTAAGCATTATATCTCACCCCAGTGCTGGATTGATTGTCAGCTACACTGCTCATTACTGCTGTACAATTTCCTCCATGCTGCAGCAGCTTCTATATATCTGATAGATAGAGATAGGAGAGCAGGATTCTCCTCTTCTCTATTTGTGCAGTTTATAGAAGACACGATAGCCATTCTAGCTCAGAGAGAACTGAGAATTAGAAATGGAACCTACTAAAAAATTCAGAAAACAAATCATATAATTGCCAGAAATAATGTTATTCCTCATGTACACACATATGACAGCTTATTCTAAAAAGTTGGCTAAAACGTTAGGTACGCTTTTAACTACTGTAAATGGGATTCTGTAAAATGAACTAGAAAAATGACTGATTTAGTAGTTACAACATTCTGTCTAATTGTAAGTTCTTCCGTCTTATCATAGAACACTACCAAGATCTGGAAAGTATGGCCTCCTTATCCACATCAACATCTACTGACTGCAATAAAACTTAGATGTATAGCAGTTTATAAGAGTAGCTCCTAAAATCATGCTTAGCCATCATCTAAACAGAAGTAATGTTGAAGGCTGTTTTAACATGTAAATTATTTACTAAAATTGGCCTATACAGTGAAGGAAATAAGTATTTGATCCCTTGCTGATTTTGTAAGTTTGCCCACTGTCAAAGACATGAACAGTCTAGAATTTTTAGGCTAGGTTAATTTTACCAGTGAGAGATAGATTATATTTAAAAAAAAAAAATGAAAATCACATAGTCAAAATTATATATATTTATTTGCATTGTGCACAGAGAAATAAGTATTTGATCCCCTACCAACCATTAAGAGTTCAGCCTCCTCCAGACCAGTTACACACTCCAAATCAACTTGGTGCCTGCATTAAAGACAGCTGTCTTAAATGGTCACCTGTATAAAAGACTCCTGTCCACAGACTCAATTAATCAGTCTGACTCTAACCTCTACAACATGGGCAAGACCCAAAGAGCTTTCTAAGGATGTCAGGGACAAGATCATAGACCTGCACAAGGCTGGAATGGGCTACAAAACCATAAGTAAGACACTGGGTGAGAAGGAGACAACTGTTGGTGCAATAGTAAGAAAATGGAAGACATACAAAATGACTGTCAATCAACATCGATCTGGGGCTCCATGCAAAATCTCACCTCGTGGGGTATCCTTGATCCTGAGAAAGGTGAGAGCTCAGCCGAAAACTACACGGGGGGAACTTGTTAATGATCTCAAGGCAGCTGGGACCACAGTCACCAAGAAAACCATTGGTAACACATTACGCCGTAATGGATTAAAATCCTGCAGTGCCCGCAAGGTCCCCCTGCTCAAGAAGGTACATGTACAGGCCCATCTGAAGTTTGCAAATGAACATCTGGATGATTCTGAGAGTGATTGGGAGAAGGTGCTGTGGTCAGATGAGACTAAAATTGAGCTCTTTGGCATTAACTCAACTCCTCGTGTTTGGAGGAAGAGAAATGCTGCCTATGACCCAAAGAACACCGTCCCCACTGTCAAGCATGAAGGTGGAAACATTATGTTTTGCAGGTGTTTCTCTGCTAAGGGCACAGGACTACTTCACCGCATCAATGGGAGAATGGATGGAGCCATGTACCGTCAAATCCTGAGTGACAACCTCCTTCCCTCCACCAGGACATTAAAATTGCTCGAGGCTGGGTCTTCCAGCACGACAATGACCCGAAACATACAGCTAAGGCAACAAAGGAGTGGCTCAAAAAGAAGCACATTAAGGTCATGGAGTGGCCTAGCCAGTCTCCAGACCTTAATCCCATCGAAAACTTATGGAGGGAGCTGAAGATCCGAGTTGCCAAGCGACAGCCTCGAAATCTTAATGATTTACAGATGATCTGCAAAGAGGAGTGGGACAAAATTCCATCTAACATGTGTGCAAACCTCATCATCAACTACAAAAAAACATCTGACTGCTGTGCTTGCCAACAAGGGTTTTGCCACCAAGTATTAAGTCTTGTTTGCCAAAGGGATCAAATACTTATTTCTCTGTGCACAATGCAAATAAATATATATAATTTTGACAATGTGATATTCTGTTTTTTTTTTTTATATAATCTATCTCTCACTGGTAAAATTAACCTAGCCTAAAAATTCTAGACTGTTCATGTCTTTGACAGTGGCCAAACTTACAAAATCAGCAAGGGATCAAATACTTATTTCCTTCACTGTATGTTGTGATCAGGATTTAATCCTCTTCTAGGCCATGGTTGAGTTGGCAAATCTAAAGCACCTTTTAAAGCACTAAAATATTCTTATTTATTTCTATAGCGCCAACTTCTGTAGCGCTTCACATAGCAGAATATTGGGATAACACATTGTAACAATTACAAACAACAGTTTGCTGACTGCAAAGGAAATAGTGTTTACAAGATACATTAGGCAGGACTCTGGCCCAATTGGGGCTTACAATCTATAATCTTAAATTTCCTTAACTGCGACAGAGCTTTCACGTTACCATTCACTCATGTCTGGGGGCTTTGGAAAAAAACATGATTTTGCGATAATCTATCACGAGATGTCTATGTTATATGTTTCTATTGGGCCATGAATTGGAGCCTGACAAGTGTTTTTTGCCAGCATTTCGCGATATTGTGATGAATTGGTTTCATGAGATATTGGAGTCCCTGACCATATTTAAGGACAGGCAAGGGTGGACACATCTGTAATATACAGAACTATAGTAACTTGTGCCAGGCAGCTGCTGCCAAGGCAAATAAGATCATGGGATGCCTAAAAAGGGGCCATGATGCATATGATGAGAACATAATTTTCCCTATAAACAAAGTAGGATAGTATAGTTTTCCTGAACATTTTCAGAGATGGGCAACCAAAGAAAGATTACCAGAAATCCAGAAAGATTATTATTTAGTTTATATATTATAATTATAATCACTATGTTTAAATATATAAATAACATATAAAAGATAAATATAGTCATCTCACCCAGACAGGTGTATCCGCCTTCAGCATTGGCTTCCGGATCAGGAAGGGTGCACGGACAGATTAGTAGACTTAAGCTGGGACAATATTAAACAAGTATAAAGTGAAATCCAGCACTTCCTCAATTAAAAGAATGTCTTTAATCTTTTATTATATTGTGGTTCGTGGGTGGCAGCGGTATACAACAAATACGCAGACTGTGAGATAAAGTAAAGCTGGGAGAAGTGAATATGACATGGCAGACAACGACTAGGAAGGGTAAATCATCCATGCCTACTCCAGTCACTATCCCAGCCACCACGCCTGTAATGGCTAGAAAAGTGGATAAAGTTAAAGAGGCGGCTGCCACAAAATTGGGTAGATTTGCATTGAAATTCCCAGCTTCGGTTCTAAAAAAAAAGGGGTTTTGAACAAGGCAGAAGGGAGAGCTCAGGATAAGACTTTGGGAGAGTCAAGCAGTAGTAAAAAAGAAATGGCTTGTGTAATGGCAGATACGAGTGCTGAATTGGAAGATAAGAACGGTGATGGAGTGGTATCCCTGGAGGTTACGGAGAATGGACCCCCTAGTTTGACGGATATCTTAACTTTTTAACCCCTTAAGGACGCAGCCTAGTTTTGGCCTTAAGGCTCAGAGCCCATTTTTCAAATCGGACATATTTCACTTTATGTGGTAATAACGTGGGAATGCTTAAACCTACCCAAGCGATTCTGAGATTGTTTTCTCGTGACACATTGGGCTTCATGTTCGTGGTAAAATTTGGTCGATATATTCAGTGTTTATTGGTGAAAAATTGCAAAATTTAGAGAAAATTTTGAAAAAATTGCATTTTTCAGAATTTAAATGCATCTGCTTGTAAAACAGACGGTTATACCACCCACAATAGTCACTAGTTCACATTTCCCATATGTCTACTTTAGATTGGCATCGTTTTTTTGAACATTCTTTTATTTTTCTTGGACGTTACAAGGCTTAGAACATAAACAGCAATTTCTCATATTTTTAAGAAAATTTCAAAAGCCTTTTTTTTAAGGTACCTGTTCAGTTCTGAAGTGGCTTTGAGGGGCCTATGTATTAGAAACCCTGATAAAACACCCCATTTTAAAAACTAGACCCCTCAAAGTATTCAAAACAGCATTTAGAAAGTTTTTTTAACCCTTCAGGCATTTCACAGGAATTAAAGCAAAGTGGAGTTGAACTTTGCAAATTTCATTTTTCTTGCGGAATTTCAATTTTATTCATTTTTGTTTCTGTAACACAGAAGGTTTTACCAGAGAAACACTACTAAATATGTATTGTCCAGATTCTGCAGTTTTTAGAAATGTCCCACATGTGGCCCTACTGCACTCGTGGACTAAAACACAAGCCCTAGAAGCAAAGAAGCACCTAGTACATTTTGAGTCCTCTTTTTTATTAGAATATATTTTAGGCAGCATGCCGGGTTTGAAGAGGTGTTGAGGTGCCAAAACAGTAGGAATCCCCCAATAGTGACCCCATTTTGGAAACTACACCCCTCAAGGAATTCATTTATGGTTGTTGTTACCATTTTGACCGCACAGTTTTTTCACAGCACGTATTTGAATTGGGCTGTGAAATGAAAAAAATGTAATTTTTTCCAAGAAAATGTCATTTGTGATCAAAATTTCTTATTTTCACAGGGAACAAAATACCCCATTTGGTTGCCCAATTTGTTCTTAGTGTGGCAATACCCCATTTGTGGTGATAAACTGCCGTTTGGGCCCATGGGAGGGCTCAGAAGGAAAGGAGCGCTATATGTTTGTTGGAGTCCAGATTTTGCTGGATTGGTTTTCGGGTGCCATGTCGCATTTGCAGAGCCTCAGGGGTATCAAAGCAATGGAAACCCACCAAAAGTGACCCCATTTTGGAAACTACACCCCTCAGGAAATTCATTTATGGTTGTTGTTAGCATTTTGAGCACACAGTTTTTTCACAGCACCTATTTCAATTGGGCTGTGACATTAAAAAAATGACATTTTTTCCAATAAGATGTAATTTTTTATCAAAATTTCTTATTTTCACAGGGAACAAAATTCTCACTTTTGTTGCCCAATTTCTCCTGAGTGCAGCAATACCCCATTTGTGGCAATAAACTGCCGTTTGGGCCCATGGGAGGCCTCAGAAGGGAAGGAGCGCTGTGTGTTCTTTGGAGTCCAGATTTTGCTGGATTGGTTTTCGGCTGCCATGTCGCATTTCCAGAGCCCCAGAGGTATCAAAGCAATGGAAACCCACCAGAAGTGACCCTATTTTGGAAACTACACCCCTCAAGGAATTCATTTATGGGTAATGTGACCTTTTAGACCCCATAGTTTCTTCACAGAACTTATTTGAATTGGGCTGGGAATTAAATAAATATATATTTTTTCCAATAATATGTCATTTTCGCTCAAAAATTCTTATTTTCACAAGAAATAAAATACTCCATTTTGTTGCCCAATTTGTCCTGAGTGCGGCAATACCCCATTTGTGCTGATAAACTGCCGTTTGGGCCCATGGGAGGCCTCAGAAGGGAAGGAGCGCTGTGTGTTCTTTGGAGTCCAGATTTTGCTGGATTGGTTTTCGGGTGCCATGTCGCATTTGCAGAGCCCCATAGCTATCAAAGCAATAGAAACCAATCACAAATGACCCCATTTTGGAAACTACACCCCTCAAGGAATTCATTTATGGGTAATGTGACCATTTAGACCCCATAGTTTCTTCACAGAACTTATTTGAATTGGGCTGGGAATTAAATAAATATATATTTTTTCCAATAATATGTCATTTTAGCTCAAAAATTCTAATTTTCACAAGAAACAAAATACCCCATTCTGTTGCGCAATTTGTTCTGAGTGCCACAATACCCCATTTGTTGTGATAAACTGCCGTTTGGGCCCATGGGAGGGCTCAGAAGGAAAGGACCACCATTTGGCCTACTGGGGATTTTCTAGTGTGAAGTCATGTATGCAGAAGCACCTGAGGTACCAGTACAGTTGAAACCCGCAAGAAGTGACCCCGTTTTAAAAACTACACCCTTAAGGTACTCATCTAGAGGTGTAGTGAGCATTTTGACCGGAGACCTACACCCCATAAACTGTAATGTGGGTTCTCCCCGGTATGGCAATACCCTACATGTGGCTGTTATCAGCTGCCTGGGCACACAGCAGGGCTCAGAGGGGAAAGACGAGGGGGGATAAGCTGTGCGGAGGGCATCGGGGTAAGTAAAACTGGGGTAAATTATAAACCAAGGGATGTATGATAAATTTTAAAACACTCTTTCATACAGAGCTCTGGTTATTCGGGACACGTGTCACATTGATATATTGTGTAATCCCTTATCGCCCTCTTATAGCAGACTTTGCACCTCTTTTGACTTTTTCCCTTCTTGCCAGTTTGGGGAACTTCCCCTGGAAAGTGTTGTCGCCCTGGTACGATGCGTGTGGCCCCGCTTCCAGAATTACTGGGTGCCCCCCCTTCTTGGTCCCTAAAGATTAGGTTCTTGATAATCACCTCTTGAAATTCCAGGAAAGTTCCCGTCTGGCCTGCACATCGACGTAGCACGTACGCATTGTACAAAGCCATCTGTATGATGAGCCCGGCCAGCTTCTTATACCACACCGCATAGCGCTGTAGGGCTTTAGGGCTTGATCTTACAAGTCCATCCCTCCCATGTACCTATTGTAGTCCAGGATGCAGTCTGGTTTGGGGGTGGCCTTTCCTTCATATATCCTAAATCTGTAGGTCTACCCTGATGCACTCTCGCAGCTTATACATCTTCACGCCATACCTTGCCCTCTTACCCGGCAGGTACTCGCGGAATTGAACCCTCCCTTTAAAATGTACCAGGGACTCATCAATAGAAATACACTTCTCGGGGTGTATGCTTGGGAAAACCGGGCACTGAAACGGTCTAATAGGGGTCTCTGTTTATACAAACGGTCAAAACTGGGGTAATCTCGGGGTGGGCACGGCTCATTATCAGTATAATGTAAGAAGCAAAGTATTGCCTCATTTATTTATTTTTTTAGGTTCCAGTTCAGTTCTGAAGTTGCTTTGAGGGGCCCATATATTAGAAACTCCTATGAAATACCCCATTTTAGAAACTAGACCCCTCAAAGTATTCACAACAGCATTTAGAAAGTTTATGAACCCTTTAGGTGTTTCACAAAAATTTAGAGCAAAGTAGAGGTGAACTTTACATATTTTTTTTTGTCAGAAAATCCTCTTTATACCATTTTTTTTATAACACTAAAGGATTTATCAGAGAAACGCAAATTAATACGTATTGCCCAGATTATGCAGTTTTTAGAAATATCCCACATGTGGCCCTCTGGCGGTAATGGACTGAAGCACCGGCCTCCGAAGCAAAGGCGCACCTAGTGGATTTTGAGGCCTCTTTTTTATTAGGCACCATGTCCGGTTTGAAGAGGTCTTGTGGTGCCAAAACATTGGGAACCCCCCAAAAGTGACCCCAATTTGGAAACTAGACCCCTTGAGGAATACATTGTAGTTTTCTTGGGGTGCATGCGGCTTTTTGATCAGTTTTAATTCTATTTTTAGGTGGCGTGGTGACTAAAAAACAGCAATTGTACTATTGTTTTTTTATTCTTTTTTTTTTTACAGCGTTCACCGTGCGCTATAAATAAAATATTCACTTTATTCTGCGGGGCGAAACGATTACGGCGATACCAGATGTTTATAGTTTTTTTTTATGTCTTATGGCGTTTGCACAATAAAATACGTTTTGTAAACAATCATTCACTTTTTGTGTTACCTTATTCTAAGAGCCAGAACGTTTTTATTTTTCAATCAATAAAGCCGTGCGAGGACTTATTTTTTGCGTAACGAACTGTAGTTTCGATCAGTACCATTTTTAGGTACATGCGAATTTTTGATCTCTTTTTATTCAATTTTTTGGGAGGTGAAGTGACCAAAGAATTGTGATTGTGGTACGGTTTATTATTATTTTATTTTACGGCGTTCATCGTGCGGGATGAATAACAAAATAATTTTGTAGTTCAGGCCGTTACGGACGCGGCGATACCAATTATGTATAGTTTATTTGTTTGTTTATATATTTTTATTAATAATAAAGGACTGATAAGGGAAAAAGGGGGATTTTTACTTTTATTACTTTTAAATCTTTTATTTTCTTATTTTTACACATCTTTTTTTAACTTTTTTTTTACTTTATTACTTTGTCCCACTAGGGGACATGAGGGCAGGAGGCTCTGATTGCTATTCTAATACACTGCACTACATGCGTAGTGCAGTGTATTAGAACTGTCAGCTACTCACTGACAGCAAGCATAGTGGGTCCTGACGTTGTCAGGACCCACTAGGCTTCCGTCTATGGCATAGCCGGACGCCATTGTTTGGTGTCCGGTTGCCATAGTCACCATCGCCGGCCGCTATCGCGTAGCAGGCCGGCGATGGCAGCTTAACCCCTAAAAAGCCGCGATCTCTATAGAACACGGCTTTTAAGGGGTTAATCAGCGGGGACACAGCGATCGGTCCCCGCTGTAGGAGCTGTGACAGCTGCTGAACAAGACAGCAGCGTCACAGCTCCTGTATGTGTCGGGAGGACGGCCGAAACGGCCGTTACTCCCGTGACGTACTATTACGGCATTGAGCGCGAACGATACAGCTGCCATGATGTAATAGTACGTCAAGGAGCGGGAAGGGGTTAAGGAACAGTATGTTCAAGTATAAAGAGCATATGGAAAATGTGGAAGCTAGAACTTCTCAGCTGGAAGATACAGTAGATGTGTTACAAAAAGAAATGGAATCGCTAAAAGGAAGTGATAAAGACATGAAGCTGAAAATTATAGACCTGGAGAATAGGTCTAGAAGAGCTAATTTGAGGTTTCTAGGTTTCCCAGAGGGGGTGGAAGGCTCTGACATTATTTCCTTTTTGAAAAGGTGGATTACAGACAGAATGGGAGAAGAGGAATTTTCTATTTCCAATTTTATAGAGAGAGCACATAGAGTTCCAGTCGGACGGATCATTCTTGGAAACAGACAGACAGCTATTAATAAAAATGGTGTCATCTAAAGATAGAGATCTTGTCATAAAATCGTTACGAAATGTGATGAATATGGATTTTGAAGGGCAGAAAATTATGTTTTTTCCGTATGCTGTGGAGACACAAAAAGATCGTGCAAATTTCATTGGGACAAAAAAAGTGTTGCGAAAACAAGGGGTTAAATACTCAATGATGTTTCCCGCTAAACTGAAAATAATCTGGAAGGATTCATTTCGGTTTTTTACTGATCCAGAGGAGGCTAAGGAATGGGTGGCTGTGAATTTAAAATCAAATGAGTAGGGGGAGGCAGTTAATGTATGAGGCAAGGGTATAATGGTTGGTGCGTAGTTCTAAAAAATGTAATAAAATAAATTTACTGAAAGCAAAAAATAAAAAAGTTGCATGTAGTTAGATAGTCTGTTTAGTTATGCTTTGTATTGTACTAGATGGGCTATGTAGGGGTTATGGTAAGGGTGGGGTGTTTTTTATGTTTGTTTTTTTATTTATTTTTTAGGTTGTTTTTTTTTTTGTTTTTTTTTGTCTCCACTTATTTCTCCTTCCCCTCTTCTGCTTGTCGTCCCCATAATAGGTAGAATCTATGCCTAAATGGTGCAGGCAAATGGGATAAGAATTCTCTCTTGGAATATTAGAGGTATGGGCTCTAAATTAAAAAGAGTTTCTATATTTGATCTTTTTAGGAATTTTCTCCCTGCCATAGTTTGTCTTCAGGAGACCCAACTTGATAAAAACTCACTTCATGTAATAAAAAAAAATGGGCACAGAATTCTTTACACTCAGTATTTTCCTCTCATTCAAGAGGTGTATCAATTTTGATACATAAAGATATTGAAGTGGAGATTATCTCAGTTAAGAAAGACTCAGAGGGAAGATTTGTGATCTTGCATTGTTCTTTGCATGACGAACCTTGGGTGCTGGTTAATATTTATAACCCACCACCATTCACGATGGAAGTGTTGATAAAAATCAATGAATTTATGATAGATAAGATGCACTCTGCACTTTTGATAGTAGGAGATTTCAACGGGGTTATTGATGCATCCCTGGATAGAACTCATTTATTAAATAGACACAAAAAATAGGATAGAAAGGGTTTGGGAAATGTACTAGAGGAATTTGGGTGGATCGATGCTTGGCATAGTAGAAACCCGGTGAGTAGGGTATATTCTTGTTACACGAAATTGCACAACACATCACAAATTGATATGGCTATATGTAATAAAAAAGTACTTCAAGATATTGTTAAAGTTAAATATGAAGCACTTGGAATTTTGGACCATTCACCTTTGACAGTAGTACTAAGAAAAGGGGATAATTATGGGGGTAGGAGATTTAGAGTATTGGTTTGTTATGGTGGATCATTGTAATATTAAAGATGAACTTATCTGGTTTTTTTAAGGAAAATGAGGGTTCAGCATCTCCTGGGATGGTTTGGGATACTGCAAAAGGCAGTGATGTGAGGGTTAAATTTGAAAGGGATTTCTGAGCTCAAGAGAAAATTAGTAGAGGTGGAGAGGGAAGCTGCAGAGAGGGTAATAGTGGAAGAAAGAGCTTTTCTGCTGAATCGGTCTGAGGTAAATAGAGAATGTTGGAGAAAAGCCCAGACTCTGTATAAAGAGATCTTGAATGCCAAGGCAAATAGATATATGTTGCAACAAGATCAAAAATATTTCTCGGAATCGGATCTACCAGGTAAGCACTTGGCATTAATTGTCCAGGCTCAACATGGTCAAAAAAGTGTGGGGGTAATTGAAAAATCCAGGGGGGGGGGGGTTGGTTAAGGACCCAAAATTGATAGTTGAGGAATTTGCTGGTTATTGTGCCAATATCTATAAAAGAAGAAAAATGTGGGAGATGGGGGAGATAAGTGAGTTTCTGGAGACTATTCCATTGTCAAGACTTAAACAAGAACAATTGGATATGTTGGATGCCCTAATCACAGTGATGGAATTGGAGGAGGTTATTAGGAACGCCCTTGGAGGCAAGTCCCCAGGGTTGGATGGGTTGCCCTTTGAGGTTTACGCACAATATATTGAGGCACTAGGGGCTAGACTTATGGATTTATGGAATAACTTACTAGGGGAAGAGGAAATGTCTGTTTCTATGAGAGAGGTGTTGATTACACTTATTTTAAAATGAGGGAAAGACCCTATTAAAATGGAGTCTTATAGACAAATCCCTTTGATTAATACGGATGTGAAATTGCTGGCTAAAACCTTGGCAAATAGGTTGGTGAGGGTTAGCTCTTATTTGATTCATAAGGACCAATGTGGCTTTATGCCAAACAAGTCTACGCCAGACAATATTAGGAGGTTGTGCGTGAATCTACAGGTGGAGCCATCTAACCCAGGGTAAAGGTCGATTTTGTCCCTTGATGCTTGTAAGGCATTTGACACTGTAGAGTGGAATTTTATATGGGCAGTCCTCGAGAGGATGGGTTTTGGCCCCAGATTTATTTAGTGGATTAAACCTTTGTATGCAAACCCGAAAGCTCGAGTAACAGTCAATGGGGTAGTCTCCAGAGGTTTTAAGATTGAACGGGGTACAAGACAGGGTTGTCCCTTATCACCTTTGCTCTTCTCTCTGATTATGGAACCACTGGAAGTAATCATAAGTGAAGATAGGAGTATAGTTGGCTTTGAGTATGGAGACGTTATCAAGAAAATATCTCCCTACGCGGATGATGTTTTGTTATATATGGGTTCTTCCCACTCTATAAATAGAGGTATTGATATATTTGAACGGTATGGATCATTTTCAGGGTTAAAAATTAATTGGGACAAACCTGCCTGTTTGATGATTGATAAAATGGATAATTTTTCTCTCGGGCAATTGTCTGTTGTTCGAGATGACCAACATAAAAATACTTGGGGATTTATTTCACTAAAAACGTAATGGATTTTATTCAATTAAATATTGAACCTCTTTTTGATAAAATCAAGGGACGGATCCAGGTGTGGAAGAAAATTTCTTTTTCTATTCCTGGGAGAATTTACCTGATTAAAATGATTCTTCTTCCCGAAATGTTGTATATTTTTGGAAATTCTCCTACAAACATATCAGAAAAGATTTTTAAAAAATTTGAGGGAATATTGAGAAGCTAGTCAGGAGGGGGAAGACAACCAAGATTGAAATTTGCATATTTGCAGTATCCTATCCCATATGGAGGATTGGCTGTTCTGGATATCCGTGGATATTACTTGGCTTCTCAAATGAAACAGCTTGTTGAGATGAACAGGGATATTGGAAATAGGGAGAAACTAGGGGGAGCAGTTAATATGGGCTCCGGGTTTAATCTGTTTCAAATGCTGGAGATGGGAATATTTCAGATAGACCCCTTTAGGAACTGCCCGACTATGGTAATGTTGGACAAGTTATGGTGGGAAATTAAAATTAAATGGAATGTAAAGGGAAGATATGGTTTTAGCCCAGTATGGGGTAATATCTATCTTACAGAATTCAATAAAATCCTGAATATTAAATACTGGGAAAGAAGATACATTTTGTTTCATGAGCAATTAGTAGAGAATGGAGTCCTGTTGGACTTTGAGACTCTTGATAAGAAATTTGGACTGGGTAAAAGAGGTTGGTTCTATTTCAGGCAGCTGTATCAAGCCTTTATGTCAGAAGGTCATGGAGCAATGAGGATTGTGGAGGTTCCAGAATTTGTTAAATTAATGATGAATTCACTTTCTAATAAGGCGCTGTCGTCTAAATTATATAAATCCTATATGAGGCAGAGTTTGGTAAGGAATCCAGGTAAATCCAGGAAGTACTGCGAAGAGATTCTAGGTACTAGGGATGGTAGAGAATGGCCTCTGGTATTAAGGGGTCTCAAAAAAGTGTCAAACAGCACGGCACATAGGACATCACAATTTTTTATTGTTCACAATCAACATTTCTCCCTGGCCAAGATAGCCAAATTATATGGGCATCAGGAAGCCAGGTGCCCTAAATGTCATGCATCTACTATGGATGTGCCCAAAAATAAATATGTACTGGGAAGAGATGTGTAGTGATATTTTTGGGATTTTTCAAGTAAGAATATCTCTAGACCCTTGGATTTGTTTAGTGGGAGCTCTGGAGGTGGAAGAGGGGTCTACTGGAAGAACTATGGCAGTGGGAAAATTACCTCATTATGAAGGAAGTGTGTTTTATTGAATTGGAAAAGCCCTCCATCAGTAGATAAATGGGTTAAATACACCAATAGAATTATAATGTTGGAAAAGAGTGATTTTAGAAAGAGGAATATCTAATTTTTCTTCCCAGGTTGGGCCCCTTTGATTCAGTGTCGGTTTGAGGCACTGGAAAGTATCGGAGGCGATGTAGCGGAGGGGGAGGAGAAAGTGGTTTGGAGATGTTATAATTTTATTATTTTGGGATTATTATTTTATTATTCGTTTGGGATGGGGGTTTATAATGTTTGTCATAACTGCTATGATGTTTTGTGACGAAACTAAGCAGCTGTACATTATAGGTTCATATTTTTTTGTGCTGAGTTAAAACTATCTAGTGATATGCTCTGTTTTTTTATAGGTGTTATAGAGTATATGTACTCCGTAACGCCGTGGTAAGAAAGTGGAACTATTATATATGGGCCATTTGTTTCTATGGTACTAGTGCATAGAAATTAGCACAATGAATGTAGGTTGTTGGTTTCGGATAACGTTGCTAATATTTATTGTTTTATACAGGGTATATGCGATATGTACAGTTGTTTTTTTTTTAATTTGAAATTTGTCTTAAACATAAAAGACTTGGGAAAACAAAAAAGTATGTCTTTATTGTGTCATCTTAAAACAGTGTTGATGTATCCATATAACACTTACGCATTTGAGCCGTTTCGGCTCATAGTCATATCAACATTACAATTTTAAAATATGAACCGACCAACCCAGTAGCTTAATGCAATCACGACACAATGCGCGAACTTGCGTAGAGTAGGAGAAACATGCAGTTGTCATTGAAACATATTACACTTAATCATTAATGATACATTAGATCGTTATTATAATTAAGGCCAGATAGAAATCTAGTATCCAACTGGAAGATCCAGAACGCTTCCCTCTGTAGCAGACATCAGCACCAGTCTCTGCTTCTATTTGGTCTATTGACACTTTCTGTGCCATAGAGCATGAAGGTTCTCAGGTTTCCTTGATGTTTGCTGGCAAAGTGCCTTGTGGCATCGGATGGATTTGAGAAGAGAAAGTTATAGGAATCAGCCATTTGTTCTGCTATTCTATTTTTGAGCTTTCTAATAGTTCTTCCCACATATTTCAGGAGGCACTCAGGATATTGAATAATATATACTACATAATTGCTCTCACAATTAATATAACTCAAGATTTTATATGTAGAAATACTGTGCTGAGAGGTAAATGTATTGGTAATTTTATTGTATTGGCATACCTGGCATCTAGAATGATCACATTTACATGAGCCCGTATATGTGAGCCCATGTAGTGTTTTGTTTTTTTTACTAGTGAAGTGACCGGGTGAAAGAATGGATAAGGAATGTCCTTTTGTGGATATGAAATGGCAGCCATCGTAATTCAATACATTGGCAAAGGCTCTGTCCAGGTACAATAGGGGTAAGTTATTTTTAATTATTTTTATTATTCAATTGTATTTGTAGCTGGAGACCCCTGTGTTTTACTGTGTACGGATTTCTGTTGGGTGAAATGTGAATCAATGATTCCCTCAGTATAACAATGATTCCCGTGGTCTATCCGATACTATCTTGGTTGCCTTATATAGCGTCCACTTTGGATATCTTCTTTTTTTCATTCTTTGCTGAACTCCTCTGGATTGTGTTATGAACAGTTGGATATTTGAACATGCCCTTTTATGTCTGGGATCGACTTGATGGTATGATAAGGATGGCAGCTAGTTGCTAGTAAGATGGTATTCCCAGCTGTATCCTTTCTAAAAAGACATGTAGATACCTTGGAAATTAAAGAATTTACTTCCAATTTTATGTCCAAGAACAAAATGGATTGTGTATCCATTGCATCGAGTAAATTTAACCCCTTCCCGCACCATGGCATAAATGCACGTCCATGTGAGCAGCAACTTCGCGCACCTGGGAGTGCAGTTAAGTCTGCGCTTTAACAGTTAACCGCCACACGGCGCTACACCGCAGCAGCGGTTAACTGTGCAGGGTGTCTGCCCTGCTTTCTGTGTTGCCGATCAGCGGCCCATCCCCTGAGGTACCAAAATAGTGGAAACACCCCAAAACTGACCCCATTTGGGAAACGACATCCCTTAAGGAATCTATCTAGGGGTAGAGTGAGCATTTAGACCCCACAGGTCTTTTGCAAAATTTATTAGAATTAGGCCGTGAAAATGAATATCAACATTTTTTCCACAAAAATGTTGCATTTTTTCATTTTCTCAAAGGATAAAGGAGAAAAAGCACCCCAATATTTGTAAAGCAATTTCTCCCAAGTACAGCAATACCCCACATGTGGTCATAAATGCTTTTTCAGTAGAAATTAATTAACCCTTTCAGGACTGATCCATTTTCTTGCTTTTGCATTTTAGTATTTCCCTCCCCGCTTTCCAAGAGACATTACTTTTTTTATTTTTCCATCAGTAGAGTGGTGTGAGTGCTTATTTTTTGCGGGAGGAGTTGTAGTCTCTAGTGACACCATTTAAAGTATCACTCAATTTACTGGGAAATGGAAAATAAAATTCTTTGCAGGCTGAAATTGGAAAAAGCTGTGATTCCTCCATTGTTTTTTGGGTTTTGTTTTTACGGCTTAAAGAAACTCATTAGCATAAAGCTAAAAATCGCTCATAAAGGGGTTTAAAATAGATCGTTTTTCAAAATAAAAAGCATTACTGTCACCAACATTATAGCGCCGATCTCCTTATGTAGGAGATAGGGCACTTATAATGTGGTGACAGAGCCTCTTTAAGGTATTTATCTAGGGGTATAGTAAGTATTTTGACCCCACAGTTATGTATTAGTTTGAAGACCGATTTCTTTGTAAAGCGAAGATGAAAATGAAGAATCGCACCACAAAATCTATCACCCTGTTTCTCCTGTTTTCAAAAATACCCACATTGTGGCCCTAATGCTTTGCTTGTACACACGGCAGGGTCCAAAAGGAAGGGAGCACTCGGAGGCTTTCAGGACTCATATTTTGCTTGAAAACGTTTTAGGCCCCACTGTACATTTGGAGAAGCTTTGAGCTACCAGAACGATAGAAACTCCCCATAAACGACCGTATTTAGAAAACTAGACCCCTTAAGGTATTTATCTAGGGGTATAGTAAGTATTTTGACCCCACAGTTTTTTGCTAAATTTAATGCATAGCAGGTGAAAAATAAAAAAAAAAATCACATTTTCATAAAAGTATCACTTTGAAGACCGATTTCTTTGTAAAGCGAACATGAAAATGAAGAAACACACCTCAAAATCTATCACCCTGTTTCTCCTGTGTTCAAAAATACCCCTATTGTGGCCCTAATGCGCTGCCTGGACACACGGCAGGGCCCAAAAAGAACAGAGCACCTGGTAGCTTTCAGGGCACCAATTTGGCTTGAAAATGTTTTAGGCCCCAATGCACATTTGGAGAGGTTTGAACTGACAGAATGATAGAAAACCCCAAGAAATTACCCATTATTAAAACTACACACCTTAAGCTATTCAGGAGTGTAGTGAGCATGCTGACCACTATGTACTCATAAAGGAGGCATGTCCTTAAATATGCATTTGCCTGTTTGACAGTGTCTTGCTAACAAAGCAATTGTCCCACATTTATGTCATTCTGATGCCGTTGTGAACAGCATTCTAGTCTGATATTGTAAAGGATCTGCCAGGCACAGCTTCGGGGTTAACTTCCATAGGTAATCAGTCTTCACCTGAGTCTATCTCTCTGAGACTGACTCCAGCTTCCACCACTCAGGCTGGCAGGCTTAGGAGTGGGAGAGCCTATCACAGCCTGGCCAGACTCCGCTAGCTCCCACCCTCTGTCTATTTATACCTGCCTTTCCTGTTCCTCCTTGCTTGTGATTCTTTCCGTGTGGTTTCCTGGCCCAGCTACAGCTCCTAACTATTTGATCCTGCTCCATACTGACGCAGGCTTTCTGACTACTCTTCTTCTCTGCGTTTGGTACCTCGTGCTCTCCTGTTTTACTTGGCTCGTTCACCACTCTGTTGCTCACGGTGTTGCCGTGGGCAACTGCCCCTTTCCCTTTGCTTTATATTCCCTTGTATGTTTGTCTCGTGCACTTACTGAGCATAGGGACCGCCGCCCAGTTGTACCCCGTTGCCAAGGGCGGGTCGTTGCAAGTAGGCAGGGACAGAGTGGCGGGTAGATTAGGGCTCACTTGTCCGTTTCCCTACCCCTATCATTACATAATCACAAGCCCATATACCTAGTCTACCCTGGTCCCTGACACTACTATGGACCCCCTTGAGACCCTGGCTCAGCAAATGCAGGGTCTCTCCCTACAGGTCCAGGCCCTGGCTCAGAAGGTCAACCAGCCTGATGCTACCTTGGTAGTTCCCCTCACCTCAACTCCTGAACCCCACCTCAAGTTGCCCGACCGATTCTCAGGGGTCCGGAGGGCTTTTCTCTCCTTTCGGGAGAGTTGCAGGCTTTACTTTCGCTTAAAGCCCCACTCCTCAGGTTCTGAGAGCCAGCGAGTGGGTATATTTATTTCCCGGCTCCAGGACGGGCCCCAAGAATGGGCCTTCTCCTTGGCTCCTGACGCCCCTGAACTTTCCTCCGTTGATCTTTTCTTTTCTGCTCTCTGACTCATTTATGACGAGACTGACAAGACTGCCTTCGCCGAGAGTCAGCTGGTGACCTTACGTCAGGGTAAGAGACCTGTTGAGGAGTATTGTTCTGACTTTAGGAAGTGGTGCGTAGCTTCTCGGTGGAATGACCCTGCCTTAAGGTGCCAGTTTAGGTTGGGTCTGTCGAATGCCCTGAAAGACCTGCTAGTTAGCTATCCCTCTTCTGACTCCCTAGACCAGGTTATGGCTTTAGCGGTACGACTTGACCGACGTCTCAGGGAACGACAACGCGAACGTTTATGTGCTTTCTCCTCCGACTCCCCCATGATGCCTCCCGAGGTTCCGTTGCTTCGTTCTTCCCCGGAAGACTCAGAGGTACCTATGCAACTCGGGGCCTTCGTGTCCCCCCAACAACGCAGAGATTTCCGCAGGAAGAATGGTCTCTGCTTCTACTGTGGGGATGACAAGCATCAAGTGAACAACTGTCCTAAGCGTAAGAATGCAGCCGGAGAACTTCCGCGCCTAAGTGATCATCGGGGAGGTCACTTGGGCGCACAGGTATTTCCCGTAAATATGAAACGTAATAAGATCTTGCTTCCCTTTCAGGTCTCTTTTGGTGGTAGGTCTGCTACCGGCAGTGCCTTCGTGGATTGCCTAAACCTGTCCCGGTAGTGGGTATCGACTCCACTCCTCTTGCTAATGGTTATTTTACACAGCATACCCCTGTTTTTTAACTCCTTGTTGGCTCCATGCATTTGGAGCAGTGCTCTGTACTGTTGATGCAGGGATTATCGTCCGATTTGGTTTTAAGCCTTCCCTGGTTGCAGTTGCATAATCCCACGTTTGACTGGAATACTGGGGAGCTTACCAAATGGGGTAATGAATGTTTGACGTCATGTTTTTCTGTTAATTCTATTTCTCCCCCTGAGGAGGTGAACACGCTACCTGAGTTTGTTCGGGACTTCGCTGATGTTTTCTCTAAGGAGGCCTCCGAAGTGTTACCTCCTCATAGAGAATACGATTGCGCTATCGAATTGGTACCAGGAGCTAAGCTTCCTAAGGGTAGGATATTTAAATCTTTCTTGTCCCGAACGTGAAACCATGAGAGAGTATATCCAGGAATGCCTGGCCAAGGGTTACATTCGCCCCTCTACTTCTCCGGTAGGTGCTGGCTTCTTCTTCGTAGGGAAGAAGGATGGTGGTCTTAGGCCATGCATTGACTACCGTAACCTGAATAAGGTCACTGTAAGGAACCAGTATCCCCTTCCTTTGATTCCTGATCTCTTTAATCAGGTTCAGGGGGCCCAATGGTTCTCTAAGTTTGATCTACGGGGGGCGTATAACCTTATCCACATCAAAGAGGGGGATGAGTGGAAGACTGCGTTTAACACGCCCGAAGGTCATTTCGAATACCTCGTCATGCCCTTTGGGTTGTGTAATGCGCCGGCGGTCTTCCAGAATTTCATAAATGAGATTTTGAGAGATTACCTGGGGATATTTCTTGTAGTGTACCTTGATGACATACTGGTGTTTTCCAAGGACTGGCCCTCCCACATTGAGCATGTCAGGAAGGTGCTCCAGGTCCTTCGGGAAAACAAACTGTTTGCAAAAACCGAAAAATGTGTGTTTGGGGTACAGGAGATACCATTTTTGGGTCAAATCCTCACTCCTTATGAATTCCGCATGGACCCCGCCAAGGTTCAGGCTGTGGCGGAATGGGTCCAACCTGCCTCCCTGAAGGCGTTACAGTGTTTTTTGGGGTTCGCTAATTATTACAGGAGATTCATTGATAACTTCTCGGTCATCGCTAAGCCTCTTACGGACCTCACTCGCAAAGGTGCTGATCTCCTCCACTGGTCTCCAGAGGCTGTCCAGGCTTTTGAGGTCCTTAAGAAGTGCTTTATCTCGGCCCCCGTGCTGGTTCAGCCCAACCAAATCGAGGCATTTATCGTGGAAGTTGACGCATCCGAGGTGGGAGTGGGGGCTGTCTTGTCCCAGGGTACCAGGTCCCTCACCCATCTCCGTCCCTGTGCCTACTTCTCCAGGAAGTTTTCGCCCACTGAGAGTAACTATGATATTGGCAACCGCGAACTCTTAGCCATTAAATGGGCATTTGAAGAGTGGCGCCACTTCCTGGAGGGGGCTAGGCACCAGGTAACGGTCCTTACCGACCACAAGAATCTGGTTTTCCTAGAATCTGCCCGGAGGCTAAACCCGAGAAAAGCTCGATGGGCGCTATTTTTTACCAGATTCAACTTTTTGGTTTCCTATAGGGCTGGGTCTAAAAATATTAAGGCCGATGCACTGTCGCGTAGCTTCATGGCCAGCCCTCCTTCGGAGGAAGATCCTGCTTGTATTTTGCCTCCCGGTATAATCATTTCTTCTATTGATTCTGATTTAGTCTCTGAAATTGCAGCTGATCAAGGTTCAGCTCCCGGGAACCTTCCTGAGGACAAGCTGTTTGTTCCCCTGCAATACCGGCTAAGGGTACTTAGGGAAAATCATGACTCCGCACTATCTGGTCATCCAGGCATCCTGGGTACCAAACACCTCATTGCCAGAAACTATTGGTGGCCTGGGTTGCCTAAAGACGTTAAGGCCTACGTCGCCGCTTGTGAGGTTTGTGCTAGGTCCAAGACTCCAAGGTCCCGACCAGCGGGCTTACTACGTTCGTTGCCCATTCCCCAGAGACCTTGGACACATATCTCCATGGATTTTATCACCGATTTGCCTCCATCCCAAGGCAAGTCGGTGGTGTGGGTGGTAGTAGACCGCTTCAGTAAGATGTGCCACTTTGTGCCCCTCAAGAAACTACCCAACGCCAAGACGTTAGCTACCTTGTTTGTCAAACACATCCTGCGTCTCCATGGGGTCCCTGTCAATATTGTTTCGGACAGAGGGGTACAATTTGTTTCTTTGTTTTGGAGAGCCTTCTGTAAGAAGTTGGAGATTGATCTGTCCTTCTCCTCTGCTTTCCATCCTGAAACCAATGGCCAAACTGAGAGGACTAATCAATCTCTAGAACAATATTTAAGGTGTTTTATCTCTGACTGTGAATATGATTGGGTCTCATTCATTCCCCTCGCTGAATTTTCCCTTAATAACCGGGTCAGTAACTCATCAGGGGTCTCCCCCTTTTTCTGTAATTTTGGGTTTAATCCACGGTTCTCCTCCGTTTCACCTAGTAGTTCCAACAATCCCGAGGTAGAGGTCGTTCATCGGGAACTGTGCACAATCTGGGCCCAGGTTCAGAAGAACCTAGAGGCGTCCCAGAGCGTACAAAAAACTCAGGCTGATAGAAAACGTTCTGCTAACCCCTTGTTTATGGTCGGGGATCTGGTGTGGTTATCGTCTAGGAACTTGCGTCTTAAGGTCCCGTCCAAGAAGTTTGCTCCCCGGTTTATTGGGCCGTATAAGGTCATTGAAGTCCTCAATCCCGTCTCCTTCCGGCTGGAGTTACCTCCATCCTTTCGTATACACGACGTGTTTCATGCCTCCCTCCTTAAACGCTGCTCCCCGTCCTTGGCTCCCTCGAGGAAACCTCCTGTTCCCGTTCTCACCCCTGAGGGGGTGGAATTCGAGGTGGCCAAGATTGTGGACAGCAAGATGGTCCAAGGCTCCCTCCAGTACCTGGTCCATTGGAGAGGATACGGGCCTGAGGAGAGGACTTGGGTACCCGCCCGGGATGTTCACGCTGGGGTATTGGTCAGGAAGTTCCACCTTCATTTCCCCAGTAAACCAGGTCCACTTAGAAAAGGTCCGGTGGCCCCTCATAAAAGGGGGGGTACTGTAAAGGATCTGCCAGGCACAGCTTCGGCGTTAACTTCCATAGGTAATCAGTCTTCACCTGAGTCTATCTCTCTGAGACTGACTCCAGCTTCCACCACTCAGGCTGGCAGGCTTAGGAGTGGGAGAGCCTATCGCAGCCTGGCCAGACTCAGCTAGCTCCCGCCCTCTGTCTATTTATACCTGCCTTTCCTGTTCCTCCTTGCTTGTGATTCTTTCCGTGTGGTTTCCTGGCCCAGCTACAGCTCCTAACTATTTGATCCTGCTCCATACTGACCCAGGCTTTCTGACTACTCTTCTGCTCTGCGTTTGGTACCTCGTGCTCTCCTGTTTGACTTGGCTCGTTGACCACTCTGTTGCTCACGGTGTTGCCGTGGGCAACTGCCCCTTTCCCTTTGCTTTATATTCCCTTGTATGTTTGTCTCGTGCACTTACTGAGCGTAGGGACCGCCGCCCAGTTGTACCCCGTCGCCTAGGGCGGGTCGTTGCAAGTAGGCAGGGACAGAGTGGCGGGTAGATTAGGGCTCACTTGTCCGTTTCCCTACCCCTATCATTACAGATATATAATAAATTATAGTGGGAAAAATCAACTGTTCTGGAGTGAAAGGCAATATATTTATTCAAAAAACGGAGGAAAATGTATCCAACTATGTGGCAAACTGGAGATTGTTCACGAGATAAAAAACACCAGTAGGGCTATGATGACATCTTATTTTTTTTATAGTGACCGGTCATACAACGTTTCTTTAGCCTCATCAATCCCTATATAATGACGAACGTGCCAAGCGACGCGGTACATCATAACAGGCACCTGCCCGGCAAGGTAGGAACCGCTATGCGTACAACAACCAATCACCTACAGAATATATAAAGGGACAGTGTCCAAAACCATCTATAGGAACAGTAAAGGATCACTAGTCCCCAAAATAATGTCACTATTGGCAGAAGTATTGTCAGGTGTAAGAGATCCAGTAAAAATGGTGTATTGATATGAAACAGCTGGATTATTAGAGATCCTCCAAATAAAAAAAATATGCCCATTTCACGATACAGTAAAACAAATTGAGCTTTGTGCGGCAGGACATACTCATTACAGGTCATCTTACATTTTGAAAAAAAAAAAAAAGATATGCCATTTCAGTGACAACATAGGGTCACATTTTGAAAGCTATAACCCAAAAGCTTTTTATCTAGGTGTGTAGTGAGTATTTAGACCCTACAAATATTGAGGCCTTAATATTTAGCGTGCCTTTTCTCCTGTAATTCAAGATATTCATCTAGGGGTATAATGGAAATTTGTAGTTCTATTTAGTGGTTTTACTGGGATGTCAGAACTCAGAATTGAAGTGGCAGGAGGTTTTTAGGGCCCACTTTTTACTCGTAAGATTTTATGCAACACGGGTGCCAGAACATTTGGAAAATTCATAAAATTCCTCCTTGAATAAAATTGAAACTTTCAAGGTATTCATCTAGGGGTATAATGGTAATTTTTAGTTTTATTTGGTAGTTTGTTTGTTTTTTAAATGTCAATTGGGACAAAATGGGAAATAAAATACATTTTAGAAAGTAAATACCCAGGCGATAGGAGAAGGCAGGAAGAAAAGGGACTTAACCCCTTAATGACCGGGCCTGAAAAGACCTTAATGCCCAGCTCAATTTTACTGTTTTTGCCTCTCTGCCTTTCAGCAGCCATAACTTTATTTTTTTCATTGACGTGGCTGTATGAGGCCTTGTTTTATGCGAGAGAAATATTTTTTTTTTTCCCCACAGTTTGGGGGTTAAAAAAAATAAAATTTTACGGCGAGAAAATAGGAAAAAGCGATTCTCGGCAGTTTTGCTTGTTTATTTTTTATCCCGTCACGTTTCACGCTAAATAACCCATTAGATTAATTCTTCAGGTTATTATGGTCGTCTAGATACCTAATATGTGTAGGTTTTTTGTTTTTATTTATTGTAGGGGGTAATAATTTATTTTATGCAAAATAATGACTATTTTTTTTGTTACTTTCTTTTTTTAATCCCATCAAGGGATAACTTTATTTATAACTTTATTTTTTACTTGTAATGTATTAGTATACGCCTGTATGCTAATACATTACACTGTGTCACTATGACATAGGTGTCTGTTACGGCAGCACATAGTTTGCCCGAAAAGCAGGCAAACGGAACAGACAGCCCTGGGGTCCTTTGTAGGTCCCCAGGGGCTGACTGCAGAGGAATTCCCCGGTATTTGATCACATCACTGGAATCCCGGTGATGCAATCAAAGAGGGGAATTCCCTTTGATCATGCCGCGGTCACAGACCACGGTAATCAAAGGGTTAATCAGCAGGGGTCCGAAAGTTTTCCGACCCCAGTTGTGTTCAGGAGGCTTCTCTAGGATCAGGAGCTGTAAGTTACAGCTCCTGCTTAGAGGATGAATGCTCACACGAGAGCTCATCAGCCTCTCCTACAGCGACGCCAAAAGACGTTGTTGTAGGCTCGGGACCTGCACCGCCTGACGTCAAAAGACAGTGGGCGGTCAAGAAGGAGTTAATTAAAATCAACAGAGGTGTGGTATATTCGAAAGCACTCTCTAATGCAGAGGCCCGGTTTAGAGGGGCAGGTCTCACAGTAGTGAGTGGTGTCTTTCCTATGCCCCTCATCGAGCATACTCGACACCTTCTTTGGGGCCTCCTTTTCTTTTCAATGGGGGGGAAGTACGCCAGGGAAATGCTGCCCATGAACAATTCTTGAGCCCACTATTCCAGAAGCACTGCTGCTTCCACTGCCGCTCTCCCCTTCCTGGTCTCCAAAAATCAAAGTTTCAATAATTGAAAATCAAGAAAAGTCCCCCTATGGCCTGCACTTTTATACAGAACAAAGGAATTATATAGTGACACTTGTGTCAGGTATATGGCCAATTTTTTATACCGGGTTCTTGATTTTCTGAGGGCATTGTAGGGTTGCAGAACCTGGTCCGAAACATCCACCCCTCCCATGAACTGGTTGTAATCCTGGATACACACAGGCTTGATGGTTTACTCTGTGGTTCCTCGCACTGGGACAGGGCTGGAGCGGTCTGCATGGAGAGTGGTCAATACAAGAACATCACGCTTGTCTTTGTATTTGACCAGCAGCAAATTGTCACTGCAAACAGCCCTGCTTTCCCCTCGGCGCACTGTATGATCTACAAAGTCCTTGGGGAGACCCTTTTGGTTTTTCCTAATTGTGCCTCATGCTGCGGTTCCTCTAGCAGCAAGGCACTTCAAAAGGGGGACACTATTATAAAAGTTGTCAATAAATTGATGGTATCCCTGGTCCAGTAAGGGGTGCAGCAAATCCCATACTATCTTCCCACTTATTTCTAGGACAGGGGACAGTCTAGGGCAGACATGGGCAAACTACGGCCCGCGGGCCACATACGGCCCGTTAGGCTTTTTAATCCGGCCCGCCGAACTTGTCCAAATCATAGTAAAAACCTCCTTTTTTTTCCCCTTTCCCTGCAATGCCCACGTTTTCCCAATAGATGGCGCACTCAAAACACATTGACCGTTGTTAACTCCTTAACGCCGAAGGACGGATATATCCGTCCTCAGCAGCTGCTAGTTCGCGCAGGAGGACGGATATATCCGTCCTGTGATGGCGCGGGTACTGCCAGTGTACCCACGCGATCAGCGGCAGGAGCACGGCTGTTATACACAGCCTGGCTCCTGCTGCAACTGCCGGAATCGAAGCGCGCTCCGATTCCGGCAGTTTAACCCATTAAATGCCGCTGTCAATAGTGACAGCGGCATCTAATGTGTTTGACAGAGGGAGGGAGCTCCCTCTGTCACCCGATCGGCGCCCCCGCAAACAAATCGCGGGTCGCCGTCGGGTTTCCATGACAGCCGGGGGTCTAACAAAGACCCCCAGGTCTGTCTTCCGCAACTGCCTGTTTGGCGATGCCGGAGGCATGACCTAACAGGTTGCCTGTCAGTTTTACACTGACAGGCAATAATGCTTTGGTATACTAAGTATACCAAAGCATTATATATGCGATCGGCACATCGCATAGTGAAGTCCCCTGGTGGGACTTAAAAAAAAAATGTCAATCAGTTAAATAAAGTTTGTTGAAAAAAAATAAAATAATTACAGTCAAAATCAAATAAAACTACTTTTTTTGCCCAAAAAGTGGTTTTATTCAGTAAAAGTGTCAAAACAAATAACACATACACATATATGGTATCCCCGCGATCATAACAACTTGACCAATAAAATGAACACATTAATGAAACCGCGGATGTACGGCGTCCAAAAAACCCGCAAAAAACAACGGCAAAATTCTCTCTTTTCTCCCATTCCCCCCATAAAAAATAAAATAAAAGTTAATCTATAAGTCCTATGTACCCCAAAATAGTACTAATGAAAACTACGCATTGGCCCGCAAAAATCAAGCCCACATACGGTCACATCGACGGAAAAATAAAAAAATGACGGCTCTTGGAACGCGGCGATGCAAAAACAAGTAATTTTTTTCTAAAAGGGTTTTTATTGTGCAAACATAGGAAAACATATAAAACCTTTACATATTTGGTATCCTCGTAATCGTGCCGACCCGTAGAATAAAGGTAACATGTTATTTATGCTGCATAGTAAAGGGCATAAATTTATAACGTGAAAATTAATGCTGGAATAGCTGCTTATTTTCAATTCTCTCCTAAAATAAAGTTAATAAAAGTTAATCAATATATTGTAAGCATCTAAAAATGGTGCAATTACAAAATACAACTCATCCCGCAAAAAACAAGCCCTTATACGGCTATGTCGACGTAATAAAAAAAAAGTTACGACTCTTGGAATGCGACCATGAAAAAACAAAAAATAATCCTTGGTCATTAACGTGCAAAATGGCCCGGTCATTAAGGGGTTAATGTGGCGCGTATTTCTCTTTATTTCACTTTAATTTTCACTTCGTTTCACGTCACCATTAAGCCCTTCGGTTTTCAAAGAGTACAATATCAGCCGTCACTTTGCCACGAAGCATGCAAACTATGCTAGCAAGCAGTCAACACAAGAACGGGCGGCTACTGCTCAGAGGTTGGCAGCTAATTTACAGAGTCAACAGAACTTTTTTCTTGATAAATCACAGTGCGTATGTTATTTTAATCTATTTACATTTCCTCCTCCCAGTATCTGCGAAATAGTATGTAAATGCCATATCTTGCATATTCCTTGAGACAAATTTATTAACTGATAAGGGCTATTTTTCACATTTGAAAGACAGTTAATAAATTGGGTTGTAGTGTTCTTACTGTGCTATGAGGTTTGCACACACTACATTTAATGCTTTAGTATATCCGGCCCAAACACTCCCTCCAAATGCTCCTGGCCCGGCCCCTCTGTCAAATTTTAGAACCCATTGTGGCCCGCGAGTCAAAAAGTTTGCCCACCCCTGGTCTAGGGGCTCTATTGCAGAATCTTTTCCCTCATAGATTCAGATTTTAAAAGTTTATCCAGACACGCTTTCACACACTTTATACAGCTTCACGCCATACCTAGACCTTTTGTTGGGCAGGTACTGGCGGAAGTGTAGCCTACCCTTGAAATGCACCAAGGATTTGTCCACTGCAATGCATTTTTGTGGGGTGTAAATCTCTCTAAATTTTGAATTGTAGTGGTTCACTACAGGTCTAATTTTAAACAGTCTGTCAAAACTGGGGTCATTTGTGGGTGGGCATTCCTCATTGTTGTTGTAATGCAGGAACCATAGCAGGATCTCGAAACGAGCCCTAGGTATGGTGAGGCGGTAAAGTGGGCAATGGTGTAGCATATCAGTGCTCCAATAGGAGCGAATAGATGGCTTTTTGTAATGCCCATGTTAAGTAGTAGGCCCCAACATTTTTGTATTTCATTTGCATTGGTAGGGGTCCATTTTTGGGGCCTGGCATAATAACTGTTGGGATTGCGGGCAATAAATTGTGGCGCATAAATATTTGTCTGATGTACCATAAGACAAATTAATTCATCAGAGAAAAATAATTAAAAAAAAATCTAACTCTCTAAATCCAGTAGTGTCCACGTTTGTGCCTGGCGTGGCAGTAAATTCAGGCACCTGGGGCATATAATTATATGGGGCAATCCACGCAGGGGCATCTGAATTTGTTTGTGCTTGCGCACTAGCCCTAGAACGTCTACGGGGGGGGGGGGGGTCATCACTAGATGTGTCACTTGAGGATGACGACATCAAAAATGTCACCTCATTTCCACTGTCAGATTCTGACTGCACAGAATACGGCGTACGCCTCTTCAGCAGTGAACACCCACTTTGTCATTGTAATAACGTAGTTTTTAACTCCCTGAACCTCTAACCCTAATTAGCCCTACCCAATACCCTAATGCTAAATTATTTTTAACTAGCCCTGACAGTACCTAACCTTACACCACGTACACTCTAACAAGCTAGTCTGATACTATCCCTAACTAATTTACTATCCCGGTCGCTCACTAACAAACTTTATATATATTTTTGTATTTTTACAAGAACAAAAAAATACAGAAAACCCACCAAAGGGGTTTCACACCAAGTCTGGCTGACTGAACTGATTCAGTGATGTCTGTCACTAGGCAACAGACGATACTCATGGGGTAATGGGACACTCTGGGGTGCGGATGTGGCACACTGGGGTGCTGATGAGGCAAAAGGATTTGCTGATGGGGCACAGGGATGTGCTGATGGAGCACAGGAGGTGACTGACTAGCACAGGGGTGACTGGTCAGCACAGGGGGTGACTGTTCAGGCTGTGGGGGTGACTGGTCAGCACAGGGGGTGACTGTTCAGGCTGTGGGGGTGACTGGTCAGCACAGGGGGTGACTGGTCAGCACAGGGGGTGACTGGTCAGGCTGTGGGGGTGACTGATCAGGCTGTAGGGGTGACTGATCAGGCTGTGGGGGTGACTGGTCAGTACTGGGGGTGACTGGTCAGGACTGGGGGGCGACTGGTCAGCACGGGGGGTGACTGAACAGGCTGTAAAAGTAAAATTAGAATCTGTCTCTGATCTCCTCTCAAAACCAACAGAGGAGATCAGAGACAGAGACTATAGAAAAACAAGTCCTGCCTACGTCACATTAACTGTGATTGGTCTGTCTGCACTGACAGACCTATCACAGCGATCGCCGACAGGGGACAACTTTCATTGGTCCCCTGTCGGCTAGCTCTGTTGCTAAGCTGTCTCGGACAGCAGTTTGCAGTGAACTGTCACCTCGTCCCGCGGCGCTGTGACAGTTTAACTGCATCACGTGCATGCACGTGGGAATGCGCTAACCAGCCGCATTCCCCGACGTGCATGTACGTGAAAATGCGAGAAGGGGTTAATACACCATCTATATAAATATAGCCATTATACTTGAGAACTGTACAAATACACTATACACGTCACAAAATATTTAGTGTCGCACATATTTTACTTTTGATGGGGAGTTTCCCTTGAAATAACAGATCTCCAAAGGGGGCTAAATTCTCACCCACACTGACAAACCTCTATATGTCTTGATAGAAGGAGATGTACATTTATTCTTCACAAAAATCTTTTTGTCACAAATATATGCTGGTACGGATTCTACATAGGCAATATCCTCTTAGTCTGGAAGGGTGATGTGGCGTCCATGCCAGCGTTCCTAATGTACAGTTGTAGCCATCTTTATCTTGACTTTTAACGCATTTAATACACAGTGGCTAGATCCTTTATGTTTACTTTTCAATGGATTTTGTTGTGTGATCTCACGCTGCAGCAAGTCAAGATAAAGATGGCTACATCCGTATTGTAATCAGAGTAACTTAATCCTAAAATTCACTCATACGATGGATACAGAATATATTTTTTTCCGATGTTGCGGTTGTTCTGCGTTATTAAAACGCATCCAAAGAATGCATGAACTTTTTTTTCTGTAATTTGATACATTTTTTGATGCAGTTTTGCTTTTTTAAATTAATTATTATTATTATTATTACTGCAACCACATTGAAAAAAAGAGTCGAATTGAGTTAAAACGGATGCAGTTTTTATTTGCATACAGTTTCCTTTTTGTTGCAGTTTTTAACGCGCTTCAACCGCATTAGTCAGTCTCTGTTTAACATTAGTGGCTTTTATGGTAGTTATACATCATCTACATGTTGCATAAGTAGAACTTGAATGCCTCTGAATGGAAAGCTGAAAATGTACAATTAGATGTCGTAGAACAACAATTTCTCAAACATTTTATTCACTGGAGAAAAACATTTCAGCGGCCTCTCTCCTCTCATTCACTTTGAGTGACAAGCAGAGCTGCTGTGTATTGGTTACAACTTAGAAGCCTCTGGCGGAGGAAGAGGCCGTAGTGTTATAAACCCCTTATGATCTCACACATGGGCACCTGCTATGTTTTCTCAGCTGATAAGTGGGGGAGATCACTGGTTTCATTGCTTCTTATAAACTCTCGTGTAGTAAATGAGCTGTTTGACCCAGGCCGCAGTCTACTAAAGTGGAATGTTCGCTGTGTGATTGCTGGATTATTAGCTAATGGTCAGAAGATCGGAATGACTGGCTGGAACTGCAAGCATGCCCGTGGCTGCTCATAATACAATCATTTATCATTGTGAGGAGGCTTTATATTCTATTGATGGATTCCAATTGTCCATTTCCTCCTGTGTTGATGTTTCGACAATTCCTCTAGATAGACAGCTTTCAACACATGGCACATTCCTTTGTCCTGTTTCACTTCTGCAATGATGTAGGGATTGTGAAATAACGCTGAGGGCAAAGAGTATTGTGTGTTCATAATGGCAAATGACTGGTAGTAGAAAGTTTACAGTGTATACGTTTCATGTCACTCCATCGGTACAGGGGTGAATATTTGGCATAATCGGTGAAAAGTGCAAGTCGCTATCGAACTATTTTATTTGGGCACTGAAGGTTAAAGTAGTTTACGAACCTGCTTTATTCAACTACTTCATTCAACAGCTGAGCAGAGTTCTTGGATATGGCTTGTATCATCATTTAGGGTATATTCACACAGCATATGTTTATGGCAGAAAAATACGCGTCTGAATCCGGGCATTTTTGGAGCGGATTTTCATTTTTTTTTATTTTTGCACGCATTTTTGAAAAGTATTTTCGAAGCTTTATTTGCAATGTTAATTAAAAATCAGCTTGTAAACCGTTTCAAGAAGTGACCTTTGCGAAGCGTATTTTTCATTCAGCAGCGTAAAAATATGCCTCAAATGAACTACACGGTGTATTTCCTATTGAGAAAAATAGGAAGCTGTTTGCAGGCATATTTTAAAAAACAATTCGGAGTGTAATATTACCCTCCAAAAGCCAAGTGAACGTACCCTTAGTCTGGGTTCCCACGTGGCCTAAATGCTGCAGAATTTCCACAATGGAAAACCCGCTGCAGAAAATATAAAATCCTCAGTGTTTTCTTGGGTAGCTACTGTTGCGTTTTCCTAGCAGAAAATGGAACATAAACGGAGGGTAGGTGCGGATTCTGTGCGTGTTTTTTCAGCAGTAGTTTTACCTGCGGTTTTAGTGTTAAACATTGGCTATAGCAAATTATATGCGGTCTTTACTGCGTTTCCGAGGCGTAAACGCTGTAAAAACCGCAACAACATAAATCTGATGCAGAATTTCTTTCCGCACTAAGTTTGTGCGTTTTTTTTTCTGCAGCGTGGGCATGAAATTTTCTACTTCTCATTCACATTGCTACTACTGTAAATGCTGCGGAATTTCCGCACAGAATTCCATTGCGGAAATTCCGCAGTGTTTACGCTACGTGGAAACCCAACCTTAGGCCTTATTCACACGAACGTGTGCGTTTTGCGCGTGCAAAAAAACGCTGCGTTTTTTGCGTGTTGCAGTTCCGTGTGTCATAAGTGTTTGCTGCGTGGCTGCGTGATTTTCACGCATATGCCATCCTTATGACACGGGGTTTTGAGTTTTAGAAAAAGAAATGAAGGAGGTGGTTTTATTTTTCCCTTCATTTCTTGATCTACTGTTGCGCGAATCACGTGCGACACACGGAAGTGCTTCCGTGTGCTGCGCGTGATTTTCACGCACCCATTGACTTCAATGGGTGCGTGATGCGCGAAAAACGCCCAAGTACAGGACATGTCGTGCGACGCAAGTGCTTTTCACGCGCGTATCACGGACGTTAAACACGTTCGTGTGAATAAGGCCTTATAGTACTCTTTAAAATCAGATGCATGTTTCCATATAAAATACATATGCATACTATAATATAAATTATACAATAATGAAAACCCTGAGGGAGATTTACCAAGCACATGCTCCAAATTCCTGGCACAAATTGCACCAAAAAAGGGGTACCTGAATGTTTTGAAAAGTGCCTAGAAAAATCAGATTTTTTTTGAGGAGTCATAAAATGCTTCAGGTTTATTAACAATGTATGCAATTAAGGTAAGGTACACCAGCCAAAAGGTGGCGTAAAGGAAGAGAAAAGTGTCTAGCAAGTTGCGCCAATTTTTTGTGTTTTTCATTTTTATTTTTTTTAAATGCTGCAACCAGTAGTGAGAGATGACAATGCTTATTTTGTATTTATTTTTTGCAGCAGCAGCAGCAGCATGCTGGTGTTTTTCCTCTATAGACTTCTCTATAGGACTTAAACATCACCAGTAAAAACACATGTACAAAATGACACTAAATAAAAAAAACTCCATAAAAAAATACTTTCGACATGGCGTTTTTTACATGCATTTTAAAACGCAGAAAAAAAATTAGTGTGAAGGAATTCCACAGAACATACTTCTTTTGTCCACTAGTTTCCTATTATGAGTTTTAATGTTCACTCTGTTTATTTACTTGTTTTCTGAGCCAATGACCCAGCTTTTGCTTCAACTATTGAGCATTATTTACATATTGGGCATAGGATTTAGAAATTTCGCTCCTTTAACCCCACCTTTTGAAATCTGTAGGCAATGTCTCCTTTCCACATGGTAAAAAAAAAATTCGCCATGTTCATGCTATTTCTCATGATCGTATGTCCCAATATTGTAGTTTTCGTTTATATTCACAAGCGGCAGATTTGTCACAGAAATTCCTGCAACTGTCCAATTCATCTGAATGAGGCTTGCAGAAATCCATGCCCATGCTGCAAAAAAAATCCCCATTCAAATATAAAGGAATAGATTTTGTTGCAGAAATTTCTGCAACAAATCTGCCGTACCGTACGTGAATATATCCTAAAGCCATGATCACACGCACAGTTATGATGCAATTTTTGGTGCAGTGTTTGGATCAGTTTTGTTTTTTTTAGCCAAAGTCAGAACTGGATCCAAACGGAAGTATAGGTATAAATAAAAGTCTGATGCATCTCCTTTCTTTTGTGTCCACTCCTGTGTTTGGCTACAAAAAAAAAGAGCTAAAAAACTGCACCAAAACCGGTACGAATAGAGTTAGCACTGCGTTGCTTTCCATAATAAATTTTAAAAAATACCATCAACCCCATAAGGCCCAGCTGGGTCAAGGACCACATTTTTGGGTTTTCGCCATTTCAGATTGAATGAATTTTTTTATTTTTGTGTTAACACAATTGTAGCCGTTTGGGGTACATATACATTGGTGTAACTTCTATTTATTTACTTTTGGAAGTATAAGCACGTGGGGTTTTTTAAACTTTTTTCTTTTCCCTGATTATTGCTAAATTAAATTAATATATATATGGTGAAACGGGACCTTCCAGTCAGTCTTGTAGCCAAACAATCAGGCAGAAACTGGTAGGTTTAAATGTACAGTTGTCTAGAGTTTATTGTGCACAGTCATAAACAGCAATTTAAACAGGCTTTCTTTAGCAGGAAATGTAGAAAATAAAATGTCCTTCGTTTCAGGATAACATGCAACTCAAGTTCAGTGCTTCTCACCAAGCTTTGTAGGTTCAGTCAAAATGTGCTTGCCCTTTGCACCCTGGTCAATTCAGGCTTTGCACTCCCACTCTGGTCTTTCTGCAACACTTCACACGACACACTGCTCCCTGGCAGTCTTCTTTATTAGTCTCTCTGGACACACCTGCACTCCAGGTTCAGGTAGATAATACCAGGCATGGAGTATGGAGTGACCTTCTTACATATTCAGTAGAGAAAAGAAGTACTATGCACACCAATATGGAATTATTTATCCAAGCAAATAATTTATTTATTTGTAGCCAGTGACAGTGCGACGTTTCGGTCAAAACCTTGACCTTCCTCAGGCACTTTAGTCAATGCTGGTCCTGCGTGGCTGGCGCTGTAAGATTGGCGGGTAACCGCTTTGTGAGGCACTTCTTACATATTCAGTCACCCATAAAACCGTGACCCAAACTCCAGTTACTTCCATTACTGAGAGAAAAAAGCCTCAATGAAACATATCTGCCATCAACTACTTTACCCACTGATAGTTTACAATATATTAATATATACCGTATTAGTGTATATATATATTAGTTTAGCTGTAGTGTCCATGGCCACGGGCCGTCGGGTTTACTCACCTCCCGATGCCCGCAGCCATGCATCCGTGAGCGCTGGTCCCCATCTCTTTCCTAGGAGACGCCAGCGCTCACTTCCGCTCCGTTCTGCTGTGCCCCTTAAAGGGCCAGCGCGCGCACATCTGGAAATCATCATCAACCGGCCCATGATTTCCTGGTCTATAAGAAGGCCCCAGCCCCTCTGATCCTTGCCTGAGCGTTGTTAGTTTTCCCAGTCTGTCTTGCAAATGGTCCTTTAGTGTTTCCCGTTCCAGATGTTACCCGTGCCCTGTTACCTGTTCCTGTATCCCGTGCTGTTCTTGTTCTTGTGCCTATTAGTGTCGGAGTCGTGTCACGTCCTGTGTCATCTGCCACATCCAGAAGAATTCGACACGTCTGGCGTAACCTGCGGCACCTGTGACATCCGCCACGTTTGGCGATACCTGCTGCACCCATCTCCATCTCCAATTTTTTTTGTGTATGCAATTTCTGATCATGCTCCTCGTTAAACCCTCTATCACCTGACCGTTTGGATTCTTGGAATTGGACCTCGGCTCAGTCTTTAGATTAACCTTTTTGCTTACTGATTTGGACATCCTGCTCTCAGCTGGTTTTGAACTCTGTTGCTGTTTACCCTCTGGCTGTCTGCTTTTCCATTCTGGTATTGCCTGCATTGCACCTTTTGTCCAACACCGTATTCTGTTAATGCAACCTGGATTCTATGCAGCCAAATCTAACCTGCCTTGCAGTGGGCTCTGGTGAAGACCACAGAGTAGCCGTAGACTCAGAGTAGTGACGGACTTGAGGTAGAAGATTATTTATGTTCTTTTTCCTGACAGTTTCCAGCTGCCTTTGGGGAATCGCTTACAGAGCAATTCCATAACTTGCACTCTGAGGGATTCGCTCAACTAGTGATGCCGCTACATATTCACAAGCCCTTTAAAAATGATCTTTCTACTATGGAGCCCATGCACGGCCTAGTGGAACAGATGCACAGTCTGACTCAGCTGGTACAAGATCTGTCCGAAAGGATTCAACACCATGAGACTGCGCAGCTCCAAGAAGTCATTCAAGCTACTACTTTGGTCGAACCTAAGATGAACTTACCTGATCGTTTTTTTGGTGATCGGAAGTCTTTTATTAATTTTCGGGAAAGTTGTAATTTGTATTTTCGGCTAAAACTTTTTTCCTCTGGAACTGAGCAGCAGCGAGTTGGTATCGTTATTTCGCTGTTGCAAGGAGATCCTCAAACCTGGGCCTTTTCATTGCGACGTGATGCCCCAGAAATTTTTTCTGTTCAGACCTTCTTTGCGGCCCTAGGTTTGATATATGGTAAAGCAGATATCACTGCAGTGGCCGAGGCAAATCTGTTATCTCTCCTGCAGGGACGGCGCCCTGTCGAAGAATACTGTTCGGAATTTAGACGGTGGTCCGTCTCATCACAGTGGAATGATGCAGTGCTCCGATGTAAAAACCTTGAAAGATGTAATAAATTACCCTCCGCCATCGACCTTAGAGGGTACTATGACTGTTGTTGTGTGTTTTGACCGACGTCTACGAGAGCGCATAAAAGAAAAATCTGCAATGGTCTCTCCCCTCCCCATCCCATGCACAAGAGCCCATGCAGTTGGGTTCCACGATCTCTTCTCAAGAACTGAAACTTTACCTGAAACGCAGAGGGCTTTGTTTATATTGCGCAAATGTTGGTCATCTGCTCAAGAACTGTCCCCAAACTTCCAGGTCCGGAAAACTTCAGAGTCTAGATGGTCCCCGGGAATGCCATCTGGGCAGTCCAGGTTTTTCCCACATTTTCTCAAAAAATCCTTTTGCTTGTTAATGTATTGTTTAATAATGTTGTATTTCAGGCTTTTGTAGATTGTGATTCTGCAGCTAATTTTTGGGATTTTCAGGTTGCTGAAAAATTGTCTATTCCCCTCATTCAACTGAGTAGCCCTGTCAAAGTGTCTGCTATAGCTAATACCCCTCTCTCTCTGGGTCGGTCACGTTCTCTACTCCGCCTGTTACTTTGGAAGTGGGTACTTTGCATACTGAACAAATCTCTTTCTTTATCCTAGAAAATTTGCGTTCTGAGGTAATATTGGGTATTCCATGGTAGCAGACACATAATCCTGTTATTGATTGGGTAAAAACAGATTTGATTAAATTGAATCCTAAATGTTATGAATCTTGCATGTCTGTCTACTACTCATGTATCTTGTAATGCACCATCATTGCCTGAGTGTATTAAAGATTCAGAGGATGTCTTTTCTGAAATCGGTTGTGAATCACTCCACCCTGTAGTAACCTACAGACCCGGGTCTAAAAATGTCAGGGCTGACGCATTATCTCGAAGTTTTTGCTCCTCACAGGTCCCCGATTTTCAGCCTGAACCTATTTTGTCTAAAAGGTTAGTGGTTTCTGCAATATCGCATGATCTTGCAACTAAGAATAAAGAATGTCAGCAGCTCGCTTTGCTAACTATTCCTGCTGGGAAATTGTTTGTACCTCCTCAGTTCAAATTTTGTTTGCTTAATGAGTTACATGTATCTGTTCTGTGTGGTCACCCAGGGGTAACTGGTACTAAAAATTTGTCTCACAGCTCTACTGGTAGCTGTAAGTATATCATGATTTTAAGTGCTATGTCTCTGATTGTGATGTCTGCGCTCGCGCTAAATCTCCTCGAGTTCGACCTATGGGTGAACTACTTTTATTGTCTGTACCACAGAAACCTTGGTCCCATCTGTCTGTTGATTTTATTACTGATTTGCCTCCCTCTGAAGGGAAAACTCTAATTTGGGTTATGGTGGACGTTTCAGTAAAATGTGTCATTTCATTCCATTGCCTCAACTTCCTGATCCCAAAACTTTGTCTAAATTAATTATTGATCATGTGGTTCGTCTACATGGTATTTAGGAAAATATTGTTTTTGATAGAAGTGTACAATTTGTGGCTAACTTCTGGAGAGCTTTCTCTAAAATACTTGGTATACAGTTATCTTCCTCTTCTTCATTTCACCCTGAGACTAATGGTCAAACCGAGCGCTTTAATAAAAAATCTTGGAACAGTATCGTAGGCGTTATATTACTGATAATCAGGCTGAATGGGTCTCGTATCTTCCATTAGCGGAATTTGCTATAAATAATCGCTACCATGTTTCTCTTGATAGCTCGCCGTTTTTCTGTAATTATGATTTTCATCCTCGTTTTGCTTAATTTTCCGCCACTTCTAGTGATAACCCTGAGGTGAAAGTTGAATCAAATAAACTGTGCACAGTTTGGGCTCAGGTTCAATCGAACCTGAAAAATTCCCAATTAATTCAAAAGAAAAATGCTGACAAAAAACGTACGGTGGGTCCTGTGTTCAGTGTGGGTCATAAGGTGTGGCTTTCTACTAAGAATCTGCGACTGAAAGTACCGTCTCGTAAGTTTTTCTCCTAGGTTTATTGGTCCATATGAAATTGTTAAAGTTATTAACACGGTGTCTTTTCGCCTGGCTGTTCCTCCTCCTTTTAAAATTCATGATGTTTTTCACAAATCTCTCCTTAAAAAATTTGTACCACCATCCAATCCACTCAAGCAACCTCCTCCTCCAGTTCAGGTAGAAGGAGATATGAAATTTGAGGTTCAAAGGATTGTGGATTCCAGAGGGGTCCGGAGTACACTCCAGTACTTGGTGCACTGGAAGGGGTATGGGCCAGAAGAACGAACTTGGGTTCCTGCCTATTCAGTTCATGCTAATCGTTTAGGTAAAGTCTTTCATTTGAAGTTTCCTTTAAAACTTAGGTCATAGAAAGAGGGGTACTGTTAGGAAACGTCTGTTTCTTTAAAGTTGTCATGACTACTAGCCTAGCTTCTGGGCGGCTCTGTGATCAGACAGATTTTTTTGGCCCTGTCCCTGTCCTTGGGCCTGTCCCTGCCCATGGGCCTGTCCCTGTCCCAATCCACCCCCTCCCTGTCCCAATCTACCCCACCCCACCCCCACCCTGTGCCCACTGAGCACTGATCAGTGACAACCATAACTGATCAGCATCTGTGCTCAATTTTTGGCGCAGGATTTTTTTTTTTTAATTTGCACCATCTCCCTGTGTGCGCCCTACGGCCACGAAGTGCTGGTTAGTGACCGCCATCACTGATCAGCATCCGTGTTTTTTTTTTCCCGCAGGTTCTTTTTTTGTGCCTTTTTTCACCCACACCAATTACCTGTGTGGGTCCTGTGACCGCTGAGCGCTGATCAGTGACCGCCATCACTGATCGGCATTTGTGCTCAACTTTTGGTCCAGGAATTTTGTATTTTTGTCATTTTTTTCCAATTATAAATTTTCACCATCTATGTAATGACAGGGATAGGGAAACAGACAAGTGCGCCCTAAACTACCCGCCACTCAGTCCCTGCCTACTTACAACGACCCGCCCTAGGTGACGGGGTACAACTGGGCGACGGTCCCTACACTCAATAAGTGCACGACAGACAACCAGACAAGGAAACACAGAACAAAGGGAAGCGGGGCAGTTGCCCACGGCAACACCGTGAGCAACAAGAGTAGTAAACGAGCCGAGTCAAACCAGGAGAGTACGAGGTGCCAAACGCAGAGCAGGAGAGTAGTGAACAAGCCGAGTCAAACCAGGAGTGTACGAGGTACCAAACGCAGAGCAGAAGAGTAGTCAGTAAGCCAGGGTCAATACGAAGCAGGTACAAGTAGTTCAAGAAGCTGCAGCAGGGCCAGGAAACCAACAGAGAAGAATCACAAGCAAGGAGGAACAGGAAAGGCAGGTATAAATAGACAGAGGGCGGGAGCTAGCTCCGTCTGGCCAGGCTGTGATTGGCTCTCCCACTCCTAAGCCTGCCATCCTGAGTGGTGGAAGATGGAGTCAGTCTCACAGACATAGAAGCAGGTGCAGACTGATTACCTATGGGCGTGGATACAGAAGCTGTGCCTGGCAGATGCTTAACAATCTATCTGTGTGCACCCTGCGGCTACAGACTGCTGATTAGTTATCAGCATCTGTGGTAATTTGTTGACGCAAGTGTTTTTAGTTTTTTTTTCACCCGCACCTTTCCATAGTGTGCGTCCTGCGCTGCGTGCTGATCAGTGACGCACATCACTGATCAGCATATTTTCTGGCGCAGGTTTTTTTCTAATGCAATATAAAATATAATAGTAGTTAGGTGTAGCTAGTAGGTAGGGTGTTAGGGTAGCATACGCTAGCGTTAGAAACTTTCATTTAGTTTTAGACCTAGATAGATATATCTAGCAACTTTTTTCTGCAGTTTTAGTAGAAATTTACAGTAATTCAGTTAGACTACAGTTTTTTTTAGTAATAGATAGCGTCAGTTACTGACTGACGTTCAGTTGTTTTTTTACTGACGTTCGCCAAGTAAATTTTTAGAACCTAATTTTACTGTAGCACGTTAGTTAGACTACAGGTGTTTTTTAGTAATAGATAGCGTCAGTTACTGACGGACGTTCAGTTGTTTTTTTACTGACGTTCGTCCAGTAAATTTTTAGAACCTAGTTTTGCTGTAGCAAGTTAGTTAGACTACAGGTTTTTTTTAGTAATAGATAGCGTCAGTTACTGACGGACGTTCAGTTGTTTTTTTACTGACGTTTGTCCAGTAAATTTTTAGAGCCTAATTTTACTGTAGCACGTTAGTTAGACTACAGTTTTTTTTTTTGGTAATAGATAGCATCAGTTACTGACGGACGTTTAGTTGTTTTTTTACTGACGTTCGTCCAGTAAATTTTTAGAACCTAGTTTTGCTGTAGCAAGTTAGTTAGACTACAGTTTTTTTTTAGTAATAGATAGCGTCAGTTACTGACGGACGTTCAGTTGTTTTCTTCTAACTGACGATCGTACAGTAAATTCTATTCTTTTTTTTTTTCCTTTTCTTCTCTTCTTTCTTATCTTCTCATTTCTGTTCACTATACACGTGTAAAAACACCACACATACACACACACCCCTGTGTAAAAATAAAAGTTGATTACACGTGTAAAAACACTACACGACCCCCTGTGATAAATCAAAATGTCTCAATCGTCCAGAAGGATGTATTCAGTCGAGGAGGCATACGCCATCATTGCCTCTGACACTGAGTCGGCCAGCGATGGAGAGGAGGAAAATGCCTCACTCCTTTTAGTTTCCTCCTCTTCCTCCTCCTCCAGTGATGAGGAACCCCCCCAAAGGCGACCCAGGAGAGCAGCTGAGCCAACCCCAATTATTGATCCCATGTGGACTCCACTCCCTGAAAATTATGAGCCTCAAATTCCTGATTTTATAGGCAGCTCAGGAATTCAGTTTGAGACTGAAGGCCTCACAGAAATGGACTTTTTCAAGGTCTTTTTCTCTGAGGAGTTTGTTAATTTAATGGTGGCCCAGACGAATCTGTACGCCCAACAATTTTTAACCAGAAACCCCACTTCATCATTTGTTAGGTGGACCCCAGTAGATGCAGCGGAGATGATGACATTTTGGGGCCTTGTGCTGCATATGGGACTTGTGAGGAAGCCAGAGGTTAGGCAATACTGGAGTGCGGATATTTTGTACAACACCCCAATTTACCGCATGGCCATGACCCGGACTCGCTTTGAAGCCATTTTAAAATTCTTGCATTATAATGATAATGCACAGTGCCCGCCCCAGGACGACCCCACATTTGACCGTCTTTTTTAAATCAGGCCACTCATTGATCATTTCTCTAACAAGTTTTCACAAGTGTACACCCCCGATAAATATATTTCCATAGACGAGTCCCTTGTTCATTTTAAGGGGAGGCTTAAATTCTGTCAATACCTGCCCAATAAGAGGGCAAGGTATGGAATTAAATTGTACAAACTGTGTGAGAGTACATCTGGGTATACACACAGGTTTAGGGTTTACGAAGGGAAGGACTTTATTATTGAACCCCCAGAATGCCCCCCCGTCCTGGGAGTTAGTGGGAAAATAGTGTGGGATTTGATGCACCCATTGCTGGACAAGGGTTATCACCTTTATGTGGATAATTTCTATACCAGCATCCCACTATTTAAGTGCCTTTCTGCCAGAAGTACTGTAGCATGCGGTACTGTGTGCAAAAATAGAAGAGGCCTCCCTAAAACACTGCTTAGCCGAAGCCTCAGAAGGGGTGAGAGCAGGGAACTATGCAGCGCAAACATGCTGTTCGTCAAATATAAGGACAAGAGGGATGTCCTTATATTGACCACAATTGATAGCAGCGGCAGCACCCCTGTCCCTGAACGAGGTACCACCACAGTGACCCAGAAGCCAAATTGCATCCTGGGCTACAATAAGTACATGGGCGGGGTTGATCTCTCTGATCAAGTACTGAAGCCTTATAGTGCCCTATGGAAAACAAAGACATGGTACAAAAAGCTGGCCGTGCACATTGTACAGATGGCATTATATAACGCTTACGTACTATCCCGATGTGCAGGCCGGACAGGGACATTCCTTAACTTCCAAGAGGTGGTGATCAAGGCACTTCTATTTGGGAACCAGGCAGGGGAGGGCCCAAGCAAATCTGCTGGTAGCGATACTCCACGTATCGTACCAGGGCAACATTTCCCCAATGAAGTGGCCCAAATTGCAAAGAAGGGAAGGACACAAAAAAGGTGCAGAGTGTGTTCCAAAAGGGGAATAAGAAAAGACACTATTTACCACTGTGAAACCTGCCCTGAAAAACCAGGCCTGTGTATCAAGGACTGCTTCAAAGTGTACCATACATCCATAAATTTGTAATTTCATGATTCATTAACCCCTTTATTATGCCAAAAGCAACAATGCGTCCACACACATATCCAGCTACATCCTAGTCCCAAAAGTCAAATGGAGCTTCTGAGCCCTGCCGTGTGTCCAAACAGCCATTTATGACCACATGTGGGGTACTGTTTTACTCGGGAGAAATTGCTTTACAAATTGCTTTTTCTACTTTAGTCCTCGTGGAAATGAGAAAAAATTAGCTAAACCTACATTTTCTTTGAAAAAATGTAGATTTTCATTTTCACTGCCTACTTCCAGAAATTTCTGCAAAAAATCTGAGGGGTCAAAATGCTCACTATATCCCTAGATAATTTCCTCAAGGGGTGTAGTTTCCAAAATGGGGTCACTTGTGGTGGGTTTCCACTGTTTTGGCCCCTCAGGGGCTTTGCAAATGCGACATGGCCTCTGCTAACTATTCCTGCTAAATTTGAGCTCCAAAAGCCAAATGGCGCTCTTTCCCTTCTGAGCCCTGCTGTGTGTCCAAAAAGCCGTTTATGACCACATGTGTGGTATTGCTTTAGTCGGGAGAAATTGCTTTACAAATGTTGTGGAGCTTTTTATCCTTTAGTCCTCGTGGAAATGAGAAAAAATTAGCTAAACCTACATTTTCTTTGAAAAAATGTAGATTTTCATTTTCACTGCCTATTTCCAAAAATGTTTGCAAATAACCTGTGGGGTCAAAATGCTCACTATACCCCTAGATAATTTCCTCAAGGGGTGTAGTTTCCAAAATAGTGCCACTTGTGGGGGTTTCCGCTGTTTTGGCACCGCAAGAGCCCTGCAAACTTGACATGGTGCCTAAAATATTTTCTAATAAAAAGGAGGCCCCAAAATCCACTAGGTTCTCCTTTACTTCTGAGGCCTGTGCTTCGGTCCATAAGCACACCAGGGCCACATGTGGGATATTTCCTAAATCTGCAGAACCTGGGCAACAAATATTGAGTTGCGTTTTTCTGGTAAAACCTTCTGTATTACAAAAAAAAAGGGATTAAAAATGAATTTCTGCAAAAAAAAAATGAAATTTGTAAATTTCACCTCTACTTTGCTTTAATTCCTGTGAAACGTCTAAAGCGTTGATAAACTTTCTAAATGCTGTTTTGAATAATTTGAGGGGTGCAGTTTTTAAAATGGGGTGACTTGGAGGGGTTTGTATTGTGTAGGTCCGTCAAAACCACTTCAGAACTGAACTGTCCCCTGTAAAAATAGCCTTTTGAAATTTTCTTGAAAATGTGAGAAATTGCTGCTAAAGTTCTAAGCCTTGTAACGTCCTAGAAAAATAAAAGGATGGTAATCTAAAGTAGACATATGGGGGATGTTAGTTAGCAACAATTGTGTCTGTTATAACTGCCTGTCTTACAAGTAGATACATTTAAATTGAGAAAAAAGCAAATTTTTGCAATTTTTCGCTACATTTTGGTGTTTTTCATAATTAAATATTGAATGTATCGAGCAAATTTTGCCTGTAACATAAAGTCCAATGTGTCACGAGAAAACAATCTCAGAATCGCTTGGATAGGTAAAAGCATTCCGACGTTATTACCACATAAAGTGAAACATGTCAGATTTGAAAAATGAGGCTCTGTCAGGAAGGTCAAAAGTGCCCAAAGAGGGAAGGGGTTAAGTCTGGTCAGTTCTTTCATTGTTGCTTATGAATTTCTTTGTGTATGCAGTTTCTGATCAAGCACCTGGTTACACCATGTATCACCTGACTATTTGGATTCTTGGAATTGGACCACGGCTCTGTCTTTAGATTAACCTTTTTGCTTACTGATTTAGACATTCTGCTCTCGGCTGGTTTTGAATTCTGTTGCTGTTTACCCTCTGGCTGTCTGGTTTTCCATTCTGGTATTGCCTGCATTGCACCTCCTGTCCAACACTGTATTCTGTTAATGCAACCTGGGTTCTATGCAGCCAAATCCAACCTGCCTTGCAGAGGGCTCTGGTGAAGACCATAGAGTAGCCTTAGACTCTGCTGACGAGAGTAGTGACGGACTTGAGGGTGCAGATAATTTCATAGCTTATTCCTGACAGTTTACAGCTGCCTTTGGGGAATCGCTTACAGAGCAATTCCATAACTTGCACTCTGGCTGAATTGCTCAACTAGTGATTCCATTACAGATAGTGCCACACAGCCCCCCTGTGGATAGTGACACACAGCCTCCCCTTGTAGATAGTGCCCCACAGTCTCCCTCTTGTAGATAGTGCCACACAGCCCCCTTTTTGTAGATAGTGCCACACAGCCCCCCCCCTTGTAGATAGTGCCACAAAGCCCCCTTGTAGAGAGTGACACACAGCCCTATCCTTGTAGATAGTGCCCCACAGCCCCATCTGTGTAGAAAGTGCCCCACAGCTCCCTTCTTGTAGATAGTGACACAAAGCCCCCCTTTTGTAGATAGTGACACACAGACCCCCTTGTAGATAGTGACACACAGCCCCCATGTTAGATGGTGACACACAGCCCCATCCTTGTAGATAATGCACCACTGCCCCTTTCTTGTAGATAGGAACACACAGCCCCCCTCTTGTAGATAGTGCCACACTACCCCCCCCCCCCTTGTAGATAGTGCCACACACCCCCTTGTAGATAGTGGCACACAGCCCCTTGTAGATAGTGGCACACAGCCCCACTTGTAGATAGTGGCACACAGCCCCCCCCCCCTTGTAGATAGTAAACCCCCCCCCCCTTGAGGTCCCCGGGACCCTTGCGTAGGCCGGCGTGATCCAGTGAAGTCACCACACCGCCCTGCGCAGGGATTCTGTCCAGGCGTCTTATAGGCTGCAGGCCTATGTGGTGCGCAGCCTAGTGAATGGCAGAGTAGGGGGCTGCTTCATCATAGTATTTAATTGTATCTGCATCCTGAGGGGCGCGGTGCAATTGCCAAGTTTGCCCCGCCCCCCTAATGCCAGCCCTGTCTGTGGGACAACCTAAGGAGAGTGTGTTTTGGGAAACACGGAAAATGTATTTCACATATCTACTTTGGCATTCCATAGTTTGGCAGCACTTGTACAATCCAGTTTCTTTTCTCTACATTCTTACCAATGTACGTTTAAGTAACACAATTAAACAGGCATTGAACAATTACGGAATTATCTGCGTTATCACACTGCACGGAAAAAACAGAAAGGGTGCAGTCACACGTAACATAATTTTCTACAACTAAAAAAATCTGCTGCAGAAATGTACACCATGTATTCCTTTGGGATGAAACAAAATCTGCAACAAAAATGATTTACATTTCTGTGCGAAATTTAGCATCTGGGGAAAAACTTTTTACAGCATTTTCGGTGTGTGATGCAGAATTTCATCATAGACTTCAATGCTACGTGTATGCAATCCAGCACTGAAATACACAACACAAATATACAGCAAATTCGTTACAAAATTCTCAAAAATAATTATACTGCAAAATCTGTGGTGTATTTTTACACACCCTTACATGACAAATTCTGCTCTCAGCTGATGTATACAGCATAATTCAATGTGGCAAAAAAAACACCCAAAAAAAACATGTTATTTCTATTTTAAAGTATATGTTTTTATAGTAACACAACAGGCTGTAATATGAACTGCTGGCCATCCTTGCTGTATAGCACAAAGAGTTAAAAACAAGAAGGTCTGTGAAAGAGAGATAGAGACAAGTGGACAAAATGATCAGGGAAAGTAAAAATACCTCAGGTCACGCCTGTTTGTGTAACTGTTTGTCACCAATGTCTTACCCAAGTAATTGGGCATGACTTTGTGTATCAGTCTACACCCAGCATGCTACCTGCCTGTTGTATTAAGATGTTAGCACAAGAAATTGCACCTGCAGTGAGAAACTAATAGCAGAAGTGGAGTAAAACAGAGCCGATATTGAGCAGTATTTCTCAGTTTTGTAAGTTGTTATCACAAGCTTACAGGCAGCAGCTCCGGTTAAGGAAGGAAACAGGAGACCTGAGGACACAAACCACCACCCAGATTCCAGGAACACTTATTCACTTACATGTTACTTTGTGCTCTATTTATTTGAGTAATGTGTCTGATCCTATTAGCTGTATTTTTTTTATTAATATCCTATTAGATAAAGATTTGTATGCAGAGGCCTAACTTGAAGTTCCTTGGCCCCAATGTAAAATCTGTAACAGGGCCCTCACGTACCATTTGTCATTTATAATACTGCTGTCAACTTATGGGGCAGAAGGTCCTTTGGGCACCCTCAGGCACCAGGGACCGGTGTATAACATAAAATGTATGGATCTCCCATATCAAGGGATGGTTTGATCCTTGGATGACTACAAAACCTAATAGGCCTTTATTTAAACACCACCTCCTTTCTTTTGCCGGTAACTGGGACAGCGTGACTAATCGAGATCAGAGCGTGGTCTGAGACTGTAATATTACCGATACAGGGATTCTTACTAAAAAGGAATACAGATGACAACAAATAAAACATAGTCCAGACTTTAGAGTGATAGATGCACCGCGGACTATAAAAATAAGGGTTTTGTAAACGGGTTACAGTATCACAATACATCTATCAACCCCAGAGCCTGGAGCATACGATGCAGTTTTCACAGTGCAGCTTGGGATATATGCGATTTCCATGAGGATGAGTCAAGGTTCGGGGAGAGCACTAAGTTTAGATCACACCCCATTATAATCGGCCCCTCTGCAGAAGATTTAAGGTCTTCCAGAACCCTCAATAGCCAAGAGATATTACCAGGGTTGGAACATAAATGTTTGCCAGAGTAAACCAGGGAAAGCAATGGGCCCCTTTAAAAAGAGAGCCCTACCTTCTGCACCAGAGTACTGCTGTTTGCATTTAAAGAGGCTCTGTCACCAGATTATAAATGCCCTAACTCCTACATAATCTGATCTGCACTGTAATGTAGATAACAGCAGTGGTTTTTATTTTGAAAAACAATCAATTTTGAGCAAGTTATGAACAATTTTAGATTTCTGCTAATTAGTTTCTTAATAAACAACAGGGCATTTTTTTTACCTTTTTATCAACTGGACGTTGTAAAGAGAAGTGTATGACGCTGACCAATCAGCGTCATACACTTCTCTCCATTCATCTCTCCATTCATGCTGTCACATACTCCCACATTAACTTTACCGAAGTGTCTGGAGAGTGAATAGACATCGCTTTCAGCCAGGAGGCGGTGTCTATTCACACTCCCGACACTTCGGTAAAGTTTCTGTGGGACTTACTCTCACAGTACAGCGTGATCTCGCTGTGCTGTCATTCACAGTGTGATCTCGCGAGATCACGATGTGCTGTGATTAAGTCCCACAGAAACTCTTCCGAAGTGTCCGGAGTGTGAATAGACATTGCATCCTGGCTGAAAGCGATGTCTATTCACTCTCAAGACACTCCGGTAAAGTTAATATGGGAGTATGTGACCGCACAGCGTGATCTCGCGAGTCCATGCTGTGCTGCGATTACAGCTAAAATGAATGGAGAGAAGTGTGTGACGCTGATTTCTATTAAGAATCTAATTAGCATAAATCTAAAATTATTAATAACTTGCTAAAAAATTAACGTTTTTCAAAATAAAAACCACTGTTGTCTACATTACAGCGCCGATCAGATTATGTAGGAGATAGGACATTTATAATCTTGTGACAGAGCCTCTTTAACCTCTTAACGCATTACCACGTAACTGTACGTGACAGGTGTTAAGGGCAGTGGCGTAGCTATAGGGGTCGCAGCGGTCGCAGTTGCGACCGGGCCCCTAAGCCTGGGGGGCCCACGGGCCCCCGTTGCCATACAGCATGTTTCCTAACAATCTTCTGTGCCGTGAAGCCGGCACTTCCTGGCTACGGTCACATGGTGTACCATGTGTACCATAGTGTACCATGTGACCGCGTTGTCACGTGACACGGCTTACAGACGGAGCAGAAGAGTCGGTACGGAGGACTCCAGATAAGCTGCAGTGTAATGTTATGTAATGTAATGTAATGTTATGTATTGTTATGTATTGTAATGTAATGTATTGTGTTGTGATGCCTTGCAATGTATTGTGTTGTTTGCGGTGGAGAGGGGGGGGGGGGCGTTAAATCACAGCCCCCCCCCCTCCTCCACCGCAAACGGCACAATACAGTATAGTGCACATGAGTGTATGGGAGCGCGGCTGCGGCTGTGTAATACAGTCACTGCCCCGCTCCTGAGTCCTGACATGTGCGCGCCGTCAGGATGATGCGATGCGGCCAGCGTTGCACTAATGATCTGCGGCACTGAAGACAGAACATGGCGGGCGCGCTACAAAACACCCCCGTGTTCTGTCTTCAGTGCCTGCACCGCCGCTCATTAGTGCAGCGCCGGCCGCATCACCTCATGCTGACCGCGCGTGCACTTGTTGTCAGGAGCGGGGCAATGGCTGTATTACACAGCCGCAGCCGCGCTCTATAACGGCGGAGATCAGAGAAACCTCTCATCTCTGCCGCTATTGTCCTGAATGCTGCGATCAAAGCTGACTGCAGCATTCAGGGGAAAATGAGAAGGGGGGATGCCCCTGGATCGCGTCACGGGGAATTCCTGTGACGCGATTGAGGGACATACCATATATGGGCAGACAGCCCAGGGTCTATTGACGGACCCCAGGGCTGTCCTACCATATTTCATGTTGTTAGGGCATACTGAGGTATGTCCTAACAACTGCCTGTGTGCTATCAGTACACAGGCTAATGTACTGGCTTATAGCTATAGGCCAGTACATTGAAGTTTAAAAATAAAGTAAAAACAAAGTAGTGTTAAATAAAAAAAATACACATTCACCTTTTTTACAATAAACATTAAAATAAGTCTCAATACATAAAACATACACATAATCGGTATTGGCGCGCCCGTAATAACCTGCACAACTATTTTTTTGCATCATTTATGTGTACTCTGTAAAAAAATAAAATAAAAATTGCTTTCTATCACTTAGGCCCCATTCACACGACCGTGCCCGCAATCACGGCCTGCGATTGCGGGCACGGCCGGCCGCCGACTGCCACCCGCATTTTCGGGCCATGCTCCCATACAAAGTATGGGAGCACGGCCCGCAAAATCAAAATGGACGGACATGTTCCATAATTTTCGGAACATTTCTACGGCACGGTCACCCATCCGTAGCGCTACGGAAATGTGTCCGCGCTCAATGAAAGTGAATGGGTCCATTTTTGCAGACCGCAATTGCGGTCCGCAAAAACGGAGGTTATCTACGGTCGTGTGCATGGGGCCTAATTGTGAGGCACAAGGTGCGATGATGAATTTAACCTCCATGTGCCTCACATTAATAGTAATTAACCCCATCATGTACCTTACACATTAACCCATTATGACTGAGAAACATGATGGGGTTAATTACTATTAATGTGAGACATTCAAAATTCATCATCACACCTCGTGCCTCACATTAGAAAACGAAATAACTTTTTTTTTTTTATTACTGTTGGCAAAGTAAACGAAGTATCGGTATCGAAGTCAAAATTTTGGTATCGGGACATCCCTACACTGTGGGTCGCGTTCCCCTGGGGGTTCGTGAGTCACTCACCGAGGTCCCGGTTCCAATCAATGCTGGAGCAAGGAGCTGACATCTACATGATCTAGCATTCCCTGTGCCCTGAGCGGCTCGACGCAGGCAGGCGGGATGTAGCGATATCATCGCGCCTGCCTGCGCTGAGTCACTCATACCACACACCGGAGGAGGCGAAGGATCCTCCACTCGACGTGGGAACGGGGATAGGTAAGTAATTATGCTGTATGGGGGGGCTGATATTGTGGGGGGGGGCATTATACTGTATGGGGGGCTGATATGTGGAGCATTATACGGTATGGGACTGTTATGGGGGGGCATTATACTGTGTGGGGGCAGCTATGGGAGCATTAACTGTGTGGGGGCATTATACTATGGGGGCTGTTGGGCACGGCGTCTGGGCATAGGAGCGCGCAGGGGTCTGATGATGATGGTGGTGCTGGGGAGGGGTAGGGGGGCCCAAGCTGAATTCTTGCACCCGGGCCCATGAGCCTTTAGCTACGCCCCTGGTTAAGGGGTTGTTTGAAGCGGGCTCACGGGCTGAGCCCACTCCATACTATAATATAATTTTTTCTTTTTGTTGATTTAAATAACATAATATTCCATACTACATAACAAAAAAAGGTAAGAAAATAATCCAAGTTCACATTATATTAAACAAAATATTATGTACAGACACTATCCCAAAAGTCAATGCTCGAAAATCAACAGTCACCCCCTAAAACCCTGAAAAATATCGCATGGGGAAAAAGAGAGAAAAATAATAATAATAATAATAAAAATTAAAATTAAAAAAAATAAGAAATATATATATATATATATATATATATATATATATATATATATATATATATATATATATATATATAAATTATAATTAAAAAAAACAACTACTAACACATTTTAAGCCAGCCCTAAGGTATTTTTCTGTTCGGGGGATAGTTCCATTATCCAACTGTTCTAGATCTTATAAAAAAAAAAATTCCCCTTCCTCTTTACCTAGCGTCAAGTAATATGATCTTTCTAAAAGCATCACTCTATTCACATTATGGTGCCATTCTACTTCCCGTGGGAAATCTTTTGAATTCCATTTATAAGTGTTAACCCCTTAGGGATGCAGCCTAGTTTGGGCCTTAAGGCTCAGAGCCCATTTTTCAAATCTGACATATTTCACTTTATGTGGTAATAACGTCCGAATGCTTAAACCTATCCAAGCAATTCTGTGATTATTTTCTCGTGACACATTGGGCTTTATGTTAGTGGTGAAATTTGGACGATATATTCAGTGTTTATTGGTGAAAAATTGCAACATTTAGAGAAAATTTATAAAAAAATAGAATTTTTCAGAATTTAAATGCATCTGCTTGTAAAACAGACAGTTATACCACCCAAAATAGCTACAAGTTCACATTTTCCATATGTCTACTTTAGATTGGCATCATTTTTTGAACATTGTTTTATTTTTCTTGGACGTTACAAGGCTTAGAACATAAACAGCAATTTCTCATATTTTTAAGAAAATTTCACAGGAATTAAACCAAAGTGGAGGTGAAATTTGCAAATTTCATTTTTCTTGCTGAATTTCAATTGTATTAATTTTTTTTCTGTAACACAGAAGGTTCTACTGGAGAAACACTACTAAATATGTATTGTCCAGATTCTGCATTTTTTCGAAATGTCCCACATGTGTCTCTAGTGTGCTCGTGGACTAAAACACAAGCCCCAGAAGCAAAGAAGCACCTAGTGCATTTTGAGGCCTCTTTTTATTAGAATATATTTTAGGCAGCATGCCAGGTTTGAAGAGGTGTTGAGGTGCCAAAACAGTAGGAATCCCCCAAAAGTGACCCCATTTCGTAAACTACACCCCTCAAGGAATTAATTTATCGTTGTTGTTGCCATTTTGACCCCACCGTTTTTACACGGCACGTATTTGAATTGGGCTCTGAAATTTAAAAAAGACATTTTTTCCAATAAAATGTAATTTTTCATCAAAATTTCTTATTTTCACAGGGAAACAAATACCCCATTTTGTTGTCCAATTTCTCCTGAGTGCAGCAATACCGCATTTGTGGCGATAAACTGCCGTTTGGACCCATGGGAGGCCTCAGAAGGGAAGGAGCCTTGTGTGATCTTTGGAGAGCAGATTTTGCTGGATTGGTTTTTGGGTGCCATGTCACATTTGCAGAGCCCCAGAGGTATCAAAGCAATGGAAACCCACCAGAAGTGAGCCCATTTTGGAAACTACACCCCACAAGGAATTCATTTATGGGTAATGTGACCATTTAGACCCCATAGTTTCTTCACAGAACTTATTTGAATTGGGCTGGGAATTAAAAAGAAAACAAGTTTTTCCAATAATATGTATTTTTAGCTCAAAATTTCTTATTTTCACAAGAAATAAAATACTCCATTTTGTTGCCCAAATTGTCCTGAGTGCGGCAATACTCCATTTGTGGTGATAAACTGCCGTTTGGGCCCATGGGAAGACTCAGAAGGAAAGGAGCACTATTTGTTCTTTGGAGTCCAGATTTTGCTGGATTGGTTCTCGGGTGCCATGTCGTATTTGCAGAGCCCCAGAGGTATCAAAGCAATGGAAACCCACCAGAAGTGACCCCATTTTGGAAACTACACACCTCAAGGAATTGATTTATTTTTTTCACAGCACGTATTTGTGTTGGGCTGTGAAATTACGATGCGTGTGGCCTTGCTTCCAGAAGTACTGGGTGCCCCCCCTTCCTGGTCCCTAAAAATTAGTTCATTGATAACCACCTCTTGAAATTCCAGGAAAGCTCCCCTCTGGCCTGTACATCGACGTAGCACGTACGCATTGTACAATGCCATTGGTATGATGTGCACGGCCAGCTTCTTATACCACACCGCATGGCGCTGTAGGGCTTCAGGGCTTGATCTGACAAGTCCACCCCTCCCATGTATCTATTGTAGTCTAGGATGCAGTCTGGTTTGGGGGTCTCAGTACTGGTACCTCGTACAGGTACATAGGTACTGGTATGGCCATGTATTGTTTTCAATACAAGGACATCTCTCTTGTCCTTGTACTTGACACACAATATGTTGCTGCTAGATTGTGCCCTGCTATCACCCCTTCTTGTTTGCCCAAGCAGAGTCTTAGGGAGGCCTCTCAGATTTCTTCTAGCAGTGCCGCATGCTGCAGGACTTCTGGAAGCGAGGCAGTTGAAGAGTGGGATGCTGGTATAAAAATTATCCAGGTAGAGGTGGTAACCCTGGTCCAGCAGTGGGTGCACCAAATCCCACACAATTTTTGCATTAACTCCCAGTAAGGAGGGGGGGCATTCTGGAGGCTGAATACTGGTGTCCTTCCCTTCATATATCCTAAATCTGTAGGTATACCCTGATTCACTGTCGCACAGCTTATACATCTTCATACCATACCTTGCCCTCTTACCCGGCAGGTACTCGCGGAATTGAAGCCTCCCTTTAAAATGTACCAAAGACTCATCAATAGAAATACAATTCTCGGGGGTGTATGCTTGGAAAAAACCGGGCACTGAAACGGTCTAATAGGGGTCTCTGTTTATACAAACGGTCAAAACTGGGGTCATCTCAGGGAGGGCATGGCTCATTATCAGCATAATGTAAGAAGCAAAGTATTGCCTCATTTTTTATTTTTTTTTAGGTTCTAGTTCAGTTCTGCAGTTGCTTTGAGGGGCCTATATATTAGAAATCCCTATGAAACACCCCATTTTAGAAACTAGACCCTTCAAAGTAGTCAAAACAGCATTTAGAACGTTTATGAACCCTTTAGGTGTTTCACGGGAATTTAGAGCAAAGTAGAGGTGAAATTTACATTTTATATTTTTTTGTCAGAAAATCCTTTTTATACCATTTTTTTTTATAACACAAAAGGATTTACCAGAGAAACGCAACTCAATATTTATTGCCCAGATTCTGAAGTTTTGAGAAATATCCCACATGTGGCCCTAGTGCGGTAATGGACTGAAGCACCGGCTTCCGAAGCAAAGGACCACCTAATAGATTTTGAGGCCTTCTTGTTTATTAGGCAACATGTCTTCATCAGGCCAATCAAACTCCGTTTTGTTGTGTTACGGACCCGGCAGCAGATTTATACCTCTTTCCCCCTGTTGTGACACCTGCCAGTGTCTACGACTCAAGGTGAGCACTTTTATTATATTAGTAGCTCTATTTTTTATCCTGTTTTTATTGCACTATGTGGCGCCGTGTCTCTTTTACTCTCTCCTAGTTCAAATATATTAGACCATTAGTCCCCTAGTGCTTTCAACAAAAATTAATTATCTCCCAGGACCTCTTAGTCCCGGAACTGTTGAAACTGAGAAGCTAAAAAGTACTTCCTCCAATCAGGAAAGGCAAAGCCCCCTTTGGTTACCAGTAAGGTAAGAACAGAGTATTTAATGCGATTTTTTTGTTTTTCCCGTTCCAAATTAGGTCATTAGAGATAGCTACTAGAGTATTAAAAAAACTTCCCAGTAAGGGTATGTGCACACACACTAATTACGTCCGTATTTGACGGACGTATTTCGGCCGCAAGTCCCGGACCGAACACAGTGCAGGGTGCCGGGCTCCTAGCATCATAGTTATGTACGATGCTAGGAGTCCCTGCCTCGCTGCCGGACAACTGTCCCGTACTGTAATCATGTTTTCAGTACGGGACAGTAGTTCCACGGAGAGGCAGGGACTCCTAGCATTGTACATAAGTATGATGCTAGGAGCCCGGCTCCCTGCACTGTGTTCGGTCCGGTACTTGCGGCCGAAATACGTCCGTCAATTACGGACGTAATTAGTGTGTGTGCACATACCCTAACAATATCGGACAGATGTTAAATTTAAATGTATTTGCTTGTGAAACAGATAGTAATACCACCCAAAATAGTTACTAGTTAACATCCCCCATATGTCTACTTTATATTTGCATCATTTTTTTTCACGTATTTTTATCTTTATAGGACGTTACAAGGCTTAGAACTTTAGCAGCAATTTCTCATATTTTCAAGAAAATTTCAAAAGGCTATTTTTTCAGGGACCAGTTCAGTTCTGAAGTGGCTTTGAGGGCCTTATATATTAGAAAGTCCCCATAAATCACCCCATTTTGAAAACTGCACCCCTCAAGGTATTCAAAACCACATTCAGAAAGTATTTTAACCCTTTAGGCGTTTCACAGGAATTAAGGCAAAGTAGAGGTGACATTTACAAATTTCATTTTTTTTGCCGAAATTAATTTGTAATAAAAAAAAATCTGTAACACAGAAGGTTTTACCAGGGAAACGCAACTCAATATTTATTGCCCAGATTCTGCAGATTTTAGAAATATCCAACATGTGTCCCTAGTGTCCTAATGGACTGAAACACAGGCCGTAGACGCAAAGGAGCACCTAATGGATTTTGGGGCCTCCTTTTTTTAGGAATATATTTTAGGCACCATGTCAGGTTTGAGGAGGTCTTGTGGTACCTAAACAGTCGAAACCCCCAAAAAGTGACCCCATTTTGGAAACCACACCCCTCAAGGCATTTTTCTAGGGGTATAGTTAGCATATTGACCCCATAGTTTTTTTTCAGAATTTAGTGGAATTAGTCTGTGAAGATGAAAATCACCTATTTTTCTGTGGAAACATAGAATTTTTTAATTTTTACAAGGAATAAAGGAGAAAAAGCCGCCCAACATTTGTAAAGCAATTTCTCCCGATTACGGCATATACCCCATATGTGGTCTTAAACTAGGTCATTAGAGATAGCTACTAGAGTATTAAAAAACTTCCCAGTAACAATATCGGACAAATTTAATATTTTGGGAAAAAGAAAACTTTTTCATCAGTGCAATTTTTGCAGCTCTGGTTAGTGGTAACTTATTCCATGCTTTAACTTTCCCCCTCAAAGATGCAAACAGAGGAATTATATTCAGTGTAATGTAGTCAGCAGGGTCCCCAGAAATTTTTACGCCTAAATATTCAAACACCTCAACAGAGTTCAAGGAGGAAATCTGATTGGGGTTAACCTCAGCCGAGATATTTAACAAACTAGATTTTTTACAATTAATATTTGAAGGCCAGCCCGCTCACCAAACTCTTGGTATAACCGAATTACATGGTCGACCGAAGATACATCCCCTATAAACAGAAGAACATCATCTGCGTATAACGGGATTTTATCAACCTTATTACCCATTTGAAAACCCACTATATCCTCCGAGTTTCTTATCTTCACAAGTAATGGCTCTTAGAATGTGGCGACAAAACACACATATTTTTCTTTTAACAAATAGTTTTTTGTTTGTAAAAGTAGTAAAACATAACAAAAAAACTAGATACATTTTGTATCGCCGTACTCATATCAACCCGTAGAATAAAGTTAACATGTCGTTTTTTTCTGCATGATGAACGCCGTAAAAACGAAACCCAAAAAACAATGGTGGCATCGCAGTTTTTTTGCTCATTTCACCCCACAAAGATTATTTTTTTTCAGTTTCCCAGTACATTATAGGGTACATTAAATGGTACCATGAAAAGCTAGAACTTGTCCTGCAAAAAACAAGCCCTCACGGGGCTATGTCGACGTTAAAATAAAAAAGTTATGGATTTTGGAACGCGGTTAGGAGAAAACGAAAATGAAAAACTAAAAATTGGCTCTGGAGGGAAGGGATAGATGGGATAGATTTGTAAAATGATGTAGTGACTCCTTTTGCCAAAAACCTGGGATGACAAGAGTAATACCATTGGGAAAAGTAAAACTTAGGAAGGGACATTCTTCTGCCATTTTTTTAATGGATTTCTTGTAAGAAGGAGAAACCTTTTGCCAATTTACGCAATAAATGAAACACTTGGTGTCTCTTATCAGACGAGTTCATGCTTTTTACGTTTATCGTGGACACAACTACTTTTGCCATATTTGTAAAACAGATGTGTAATTCAATACAGGTTCACACAGAACAGTATAGAAAGATCTACGGGGGTCTATTAAGGTCAAAGAAAAGACAGCGGGAACAGCCTGTATATCCACTTCAGTAGCGCCATTACCACTACTATGCTTTCTAAGGTGACCAAAAAACAGCGATTTTGGTGCTTTAAATTCTTTATTTATTACAACATTCACCGTGCGCAATAAATTACGTTTTAATTTATTCTGCCGGTCGGTACGATTACGCCGATACCATATGTGTATAGTTTTTTTTAAGTTTTGCAGTGTTTGCACAATAAAATTAAGTTTCTATAAAATAATTTATTTTCTGGGACACGCTATTCTGAGCCGTAACTTTTTTATTTTTTCGTCAAAAAATCTGTGGGAGGTCTTGTTTTTTGCGGGATGGGTTGTAGTTTTTATTGTTACCATTTTGAGGTAAATGCGACTTTTTGATCACTTTTTATTCTATATCTTGGGAGGGGCGGTGACCCAAAAATAGCGATGCTGACGGTTTTCAGTTTATTTTGTTTGCGGCGTTCACCGTACGGAAAAATTAACATTATAGTTTCATAGTTTGGGTCGTTACGAACACGGTGATACCAAATATGTGTACTTTTTTTTAATGTTTTCATTTTTTCCCTATAATAAATGACTTATTATAGGAAAACAAAAACTTATTTTTTACACTTTTATAAAACATTTTTATAAACTTTTTTACTTTTTACACTTTATATTTTTGTTTATTATTATCTTTTTTTGACCTGCAGCTCTGATCGCTGCTAGAATACATTACACTACCTAGGTAGTGTAACGTATTCCAACTGTCAGTGTGACGTCACAGTCACTCTGACAGTTGGTCTACGAGGATCAGCAGAGGCTGATCCTCATAGGCTGACATACATGGCAGACTTGTGGGCCGTTGTCTGGCCCCCGGGTGCCATCACAAGCATCAGAAGCCCCCACGATTGCATGGGGGCTGCTGATGCGCTACAAACCCGCTACATGCGGAGATCGCAATCGAGCCCCGCATGTAACGGGTTAATTGCCGAAATCAGTGGCGATGAGCCGCTGATCGGCAACACTGGAGAGTGTCAGCTGTCGGGGACAGCTGATCTCCAAGTTCCCAATGCACACTGTCGCCGACAGTGTGCATCGGGAACGACACAGTGACTTCCTGTCACTCTGACAGGAAGCCTATTAGGACCAGCCGAAGGTTGGTCCTGATGGGCTTCCGTCCATGGCAGACCCGGAAGCCATTGTTTGGCTTCCGTTTGCCATACTAACTATCGGCAGACAGCGCGATTTCGGATGGGGGTCTGCCAATATGCTAGAAATCCCTAAAATTCGGCGATTGCACCCGATCGCCGAATTTAAGGGGTTAATTCGCCTAAATCAGCGGCAAAGGACCGCTGGCTGGCAAGAGGGGAGTGTCAGCTGTCGGCGACAGCTGACCTCCCGGTTCCCGGTGCACACTGTCGCCGACAAGAAAAACTCAGTAACTATATGTCCTTGTGCGGGAAGTAACCTCCCGTAACGACGGACAGTTACGTCCTCGTGCGGATAGGGGTTAAATAGTAAAAACAGGCCAATCAGGATAAAATCAACAGAACATGTGATCGGGTCAGGTGATTCGTGATTGACAGATCCATTAACTGCATATATGCCGACCACTCTATAAAAAACAATGGTTATACAAAAAACACAACCACATATAAATAGGTACCTATCCAGTTAAATGTGGATTTCCAATTTTAGATAAGAAAAGCATAATGGAAACATGCATAATTAAAAAAAGATAAAACTCTAGTATAAAACATTTTGTATAGGTAAAACTAAAGTACAGTGTGCAGGCATATCACGCAGCCAGCCATTTTTCTTTGGTGCATAAAGGGGACTTATGTTGTTTTCTTTCCAACCTATAGAGCTGGTCAGATTACCAGCAAGAGGAGGTGATTTGAAACATACTGTTCTGAACAGAGAAGCCTATTGGATCTTCACACTGGATTTCAGGTTTCAGTGGCCTCAATCTTAGACAAGATCTTATTTATCCCTATTAGGGGACTCCATACTGTATATGGTATATTGACTATGGAATTTATCCATTGCATAGATTTTGTTAACTAATACGCATGTGTAGTCCTTGAGTTCCAGCGGCTAAATAGCTGACATATTGCAGATATCCTGTTTCCATTACATAATGTATGTGCGCCTTATGGTGTCATTTGTGCTATATGTTTGCACATTGCACTTTATTTTGTGTTTATATGCATATCATATGTGACAAAATATGTAAGGATGCACTCCAAATTGACAGTTTGTTGGTGCTGTATAGGTTCGGGTTTGGGGACCCAAAATATAAATATATAGAAAAAACTTAACCCCTTGAGTACCCAGCTCATTTTGGCCTTGAGGACCAGACCCATTTTTTCAAATCTGACATGTATCACTTTATGTGGTAATAACTCCGGAATGCTTTTACCTATCCAATTGATTCTGAGATTGTTTTCTCGTGACACATTGGACTTTAGTTCATTTTTTAAACTACACTCCTCAGGGAATTTATCTAGGGGTATAGTTAGCATTTTGACCCCACAGGTATTTTGCTATATTTTCTGGATTTAGTCTGTGAAAATGAAAATCTACTTTTTTTCTGGAAAAACGTAAAAATTTCTAATTTTTGCAAGAAATAAAGGAGAGAAAGCACCGTAACATTTGTAAAGCAATTTCTCGCGATTACGGAAATACCCCATATGTGGTAATAAACTGCTGTTTGGACCCACAGCAGGGCTCAGAAGGGAAGGAGCGCCATTTGGATTTTGGAGCTCTGATTTTACTGGAATGGTTTTCAGTGCCGTGTCACGTTTGCAACGCCCTGGAGGGACCTAAACAGTGGAATCCCCCCAAAAGTGACCCCATTTTGGAAACTATACCCCTCAAGGAATTTTTCTAGTGGTATAGTTATCATTTTGACCCCACAGGTTTTTTGCTGAATTTATTGGAATTAGTCTGTGAAGATGAAAAGAGACTTTTTTTTGGAAAAAACACAGAATTTTCTAATTTTTATAAGCAATAAAGGAGAAAAAGCACCTCAACATTTGTAAAGCAATTTCTCCTGATTACGGAAATACCCCATTATGTGGTAATAAACTGCTGTTTGGACCCATGGCAGGGCTCAGAAGGGACGGAGCACCATTTGGATTTTTACAGCTCAGATTTTGCTGAATTGGTTTCTGGGGGCCATGTCGCATTTGCAGAGTCCCTGAAGTACCAGTACAGTAGAAATTCCCCAGATGTGATCCCAATTTGGAGACTATACCCCTGAAAGAATTAAATTAGAGGTGTAGTGAGCATTTTGAGCCCTCAGGTGTTTTATAGATTTTATTAGAATTGGTCCGTGAAAATGAAAACATTTTTTTTTTCCAATAACCTGTAGATTTAGCTCAGAATTTTTCATTTCCACAAGGAATACAGGAGAAAAGACACCCCAAAAATGTGTTACACAATTTCTCCTGATTACGGAAATACCCCATATGTGGTTGTAAACGGCTATTTGGACATACGGCAAGGGTCTAAACGGAAAAAGTGCAATTTCGTTTTTGGAGTGGAGATTTTACAAAATTTGTTTTTGACGCCATGTTGCATTGCGCTGAGGTACGAGTACAGTGAAAACTCCCGAGAAGTGACCCGATTTAGGAAACTACACCCCTCAAGGAATTCATCTAGAAGTGTAGTGAGCATTTTGACCCCCAAAGGTTTTGCAGAAATTAGTGCACAGTGGATGTTGCAGATTGAAAATTGACATTTTCCACAGATATGCTATTTCAGTGCCCAATGCGTTGGGCCCAGCTTGTACCACTGGAGACATACGCCCCATAAATTGTTCAGCGGTTCTCCAGAGTACGGTAATACCCCATATGTGGTCATAAACCGCTGTTTGGGAACACTGCCAGGCCCAGAAGGAGCGCCATTTGGCTTTTGGAGCGCAGATTTTGCTTGGTAGTAGTTTTGTTTAGTGTTTTACTGGTGTTTCAGTTTATAATGTGGGGGCATATGTAATCTGTGCGGAGTACATACATTTTTTGCGTGACACACTGTCGTTTTTATTGGTACCATGTTTGGCTACGCGCGACTTTTTGATCACTTTTTATTCCATTTTTTTGGAAACAACGTGACCAAAAAAGGAAATTCTGCCATTGTTTTTTATGGTATTTTTTTTACGGTGTTCACCGTGTGGGATAAATAATACGATATTTTTTTAGGTCAGGCCGATACGAACGCGGCGATACCTATTATGTCTAGTTTTTGTCTTTTTTCATTTGTTTTTCTAATTATAAAGGGCTTGATCAGGGAAACAAGGCGATTATTGTTTTTATTACGTAAAACTTGTATTTATTTATTTATCTAAAACTTTTTTTTTTACTTTTTTTTCACTTTTTATTTTACACATACTAGGGGACTGGAAGATCTGACCTTCTGATCCCCTGCACAATACACTGCACTACTTCTGTATGTACTGATGTAGTGCAGTGTATTGTAACTGTCACTTTACAACTGACAGTTGAGCCTATTACGTCCTGCCTTGGGCAGGACCTAATAGGCTCCCGTACCTGGCAACCAGGAAGCCGTTGCTAGGCTTCCTGGTTGCCATTGCAACCATCAGAACCCCGCGATTTTTCGCGGGGGGGCAATGGGGTGCAGAGGGAGCCCCCTCCCTCTGTATCAATCACTTAAATGCCGCTGTCGCTATTGACAGCGGCATTTAAGGGGTTAAACTACAGCGATCGGAGAGGACAGTGATCGCTGTAGTTGCAGTGGGATGTCGGCTGTATATTACAGCCGACATCCGATGAAGATGGAGCGAGCACAGCTCCTGTGCCCGCCTCATCCTCAGGGCGTTACTATACGCCCATTTTCGGGAAGGGGTTAATAAAAAGTGTTTTGTTTTTTTTACACCGCTTTCTCTGATCTCCTCACGGATCTCACAGAAGTGAGGAGATCAGAGAAAGTGACAGGAGCTTTCTCCTGCAGACGACGTCACAGACGGCTGTGATTGGTCAGTCTTCAGAGACTGACCAATGACAGCAATCGCCGGCATTGGGGACTGCTAATTGGTCCCCAGGCCGGTAGCAGAGACGGTTAGCTGTCAATGGCAGCTGCCGCCGCTGTTCTGTCACTATGTGATTTCACATAGTGACAATTTATTCCTGCGCCGTAATAGTACGTCGAAGGTACGCTGGAATAAGCGGCCAGCGACGTACTATTACGTCAAAGGTACGCAAGGGGTTAAAGCACTCCAGGAATACTTGGAATTAATTTTCACAATTATTATATTTTATTCCAAACAGCATTTTTAGCCAAGCGATTAACATTTCGGCCCAACCACGGCCTTTCTCACAATCGCTGTGGGAAAATAAAAAGAAACAAGTATATAATATATACCTTAATGGAAATAACAATAACAAATAATGAATACACGGGTTTAATTACAGAAATTCTGAATAAGTGAAAGTCATATATACCCAAAATCTGACATAAAGAAAGAAAAAATGACCATGGACCTGGTCTATGGCATATGAATCATACATTCCTAGTATAATCACAAGATAATGCAACATAAGGTAAGATAACATACTCCTACTAGTTCGAATTAGGATCCTTATTTATAGAGAATATTTTTATAAAACAGGACATAAAAAAATATATGAAAAAAATATTTTATGTGAAGAGATTTATTTCCCTCCGTCTGAAATGAAGATATCTGCACGCATGTAAAAGACATAAGATATAAACGATCATTATAGTGTAGGAGCCTTTAACAACCTCAGGATCTACTAAAGTATATAGATAACAAAATATAAGAGCATGAAGGAGGGGTATTGACAAAATACCCCTCAAGACCATACCATAAAGTACCGGTAATGTAGTGCACAGAGCAGTTTGTAGAGAATAGAGAAAGCAGGATATAGTGAGATATAGAACAGGATCTAATAAACGATTGTATAGAGCATTGGTTTCAGAGCAGACATACCTATATGCAGTGTTGAAAGCAGAGCCGAGTACAGGCGTCTACCAGACGCTCTAAATGGATCAGTGTATCTGTAGTTCCTAAACGGACCCTGATATAGGGCGCTGACAACTAATACCGGATGTCCGGTATTGCTAGAGTGTGTGGAACGCAAGCCGCTCGTGGCGCATGCGCACTCTGACCATCGATGTGACGAACTGGAACGCAAGCTGTCTAGGTTGCTAAGAAAATGTGACTGGCGTGATCTATATCTCCCTATACTAAAGACACATTTTAAACATGTAAAACTAAACTGTTTATCTGTATTACTGAAATATAATGCCATGTATAGTGTGAATGTATTATAAACAATTAGTGTATGAAGAATTAAATGAAGAGATAAATAAAGAGATAAATAGTAAATAAAGGTGAATCAATGAAAAGAGACGAAAATACATAATGAACAAAGAGTACAGTTAGTGAACCGGTTTTATGGTACCTGTATCTGGTCGCACAATGATTCTCGTGTTTTTCTAGCGAGCCTAGAAAGAAATAGACATATGTTATTATTGACAGGGACAACAAGGATCAGTAGTAATCATGATGTTAACCCCTTCCCCCTGCTTGCATTCTGGGCCCTAATGACCAAGCCATTTTTTAATTTTTTCCATCGCCACATTCGAAGAGCTATAACTATTTTATTGTTCCGCCGATGCAGTTGTATGAGGGCTTGTTTTTTGCGGGACGACTTGTAGTTTTTATTGGTACCATTTGAGAGTAGATGCGACTTTTTGATCACTTTTTATAAAAAAATTTTAAAGTCAGGATTAACAGAAAACAGCAATTTTTCCATTGTTTTTTATTTTATTTTTTTACAGCGTTCACCGTGCGGGTTAAATAATGTAACAGCTTTATAGTCGGGGTCGTTACGGACGCGGCGATACCAAATATGCGTAACCTTTTTGCTTTATTGTGTTTTTTTTAAATAATAAAGCAGTTTGTAAGGGGAAAAAGTGGGTTTTTCATATATTTTTTTTCACATTTTTTTTTATTAACTTTATTCAACTTTTTTTTTTACTTGTCCTACTAATGGACTTTCATATGCGATCATCCGATCGCATTTATAATACACTGCAATACTTTTGTATTGCAGCGTATTACTGCCTGTACGTTTAAAACGGACAGGCATCTGCTAGGTCATGCCTCCGGCATGACCTAGCAGGCATTCATTACAGGCAGACCTGGGGGCCTTTATTAGGCCCCTGGCTGCCATTGCAGACACAGACATTCGGCGATCGTATCGCCGGGTGTCGGTGAGGGAGAGAGGGAGCTCACTCCCTCTCTCCAAAACCACTCAGATGCTGTGCACACTATTGTACACCGCATCTGAGGGGTTAAACGGGTGAGATCGATACTTATATCGATCTCACACGGCAGAGCAGGGATGCCCCCAGCCCTCAGCTGCCAGAGGCAGCTGAGAGCAGGGAGATATCACGGCTCCCTGCTCTGTTTACTTTATTCTAATGCAGCGCCGTGGAATAGCGGCGCTGTAGAATAAAGCCCATTAATGACCGCCGTGAAAAGGCTAATCGGCGGTCATTAAGGGGTTAACTGACATTTTAGCATAACAAATCGTATTCCCTATTTAAACCTTTGGGCGATAGCGTCTCCAATGTATGAATCCAATATGATTCTCTCTGTTTTAATAGACTTATGTGGTTACCTCCTCTCCTGGGTCTAGGTACCTGTTCAATTACTTGAAATCTTAATTGGGAAAGATTATGATTGAACTTTGTAAAATGATCTGGGAGGGGTAACCATGTTTTTTACATCTTATTGTAGACTTATGACTAGATAAGCGATCCCTGATATGTTGGGTGGTTTCTCCCACATAAGTGAGACCACAAGGACATTTAATTAGATAGACCACAAAATTAGAATCACATGTAAAAAAAACCTTTGACCGGAAAAGTCCTATTGCTATGTGGATGTTGAATCATGTCGCCCTTAATGATATTTGAGCAACATGAGCAATGTAAACATGGATATGTTCCATTACATCTTGTTTGTAAAAAGGTTTGCCTAGGTGTTCTAATAAAACTGCCAACGTCAGCTCTAATGAGGCAATCGCAAATATTGGGGGATCTCTTTGAGCACATCATCACAAGGTTTGCGAACTCCTCAATCTTAGGATAAGCGGTATGTAGTACCGACCACTGTTTCCGAATACTTTGATGCAGCTTTGGTATTATTGGATGGTAAGTAAGTACCAAAGGTAACCTAGTTTGTATCCATTTTTGTGTTATTGGGATCTCCCTGTTTACTACGAGTAATTTATCCAATTCTTGTGATAACAGTGGTTTCGGATAGCCTCTCTGTTCAAATTTTTTTGACATTTGTTGTTGCCTCGTCATCTTTGTGTCATTGTCCGATACAAGCTCTTTCTGAGCTTGGTGGTTTAAGTGGCTTGTGAACTAAGTGGAGTTCTAAAACCGGATTGTGTTGCTGTACTTCTATTCGTTCCAGCTGAGCAGCTGTCTAAGAGGAAGGGGTTAACTGGACACAATTCGTTCCAGCTGAGCAGCTGTCTAGGAGGAAGGGGTTAACTGGACACAGATTCGTTCCAGCTGAGCAGCTGTCTAGGAGGAAGGGGTTAACTGGACACAATTTGTTCCAGCTGAGCAGCTGTCTAGGAGGAAGGGGTTAACTGGACACAGGTGGTATAAATTAGTCAGCAGACCTCATTTTGAGCTTGCTCTTTCTGAGCTTGGTGGTTTAAGTGGCTTGTGAACTAAGTGGAGTTCTATAACCGGAGTTGAAAAGAGGAGTTGAAGCCCCAGTAAGTACTCTTCTTTTCTTTTACTTTGACAATTGTTCGCTGTTTTGGTGTAACTTGGATAATGGATAGCAAGATTGGAGGTTTTCTTCAGTGCACAGTTTGCCATATGTATACACGACTGGAGCCGGAGTTCCAGGGTGAATATCTCTGTGGCAGATGTGAGCATGTTGGTCACCTGGAAGCTCGTATTAGAGATCTGGAGGAGCAGAATGCAACACTGAGGAGGATAGACAATCTTGAGCTGAGCTTGCTGCTCACGGAGCATGCAGTTAGTGGGTTAGAACTGGAGGGTGAAGACATGGGTGAGCAGGATCAGGTAAGTAGCTGGGTTAATGTAGTTAGGGGCAGTAGAAAGGGGTCAAAGACAAGGAAGGCCGATCCGGTTTCTGGCATTCCAAGCAAAATTGCCAGGTTGGGTGATGATGCGAGGGTGTCAGTCTCAGAAAAGGCAGCCCTAGTGGATACTGATCTCCCTAACAGCCGGGAGAACAGCCCAGCTAGTAGTCGGCGGGATGGTAATGCAGGTAAGCCAAGACAATTGATAGTTGTAGGGGATTCTATAATCAGGAAGACGGATAGAATAATTTGTCGCCAAGACCGCCTCAACCGAATGGTTTGCTGTCTCCCTGGTGCCAGGGTTCGGCATGTGGTGGAACGGGTGGACAAATTGCTGGGAGGGGCTGGTGATGATCCAGCTGTTGTGGTCCATGTCGGTACCAACGACAGAATAAATGGTAGGTAGAGGAGCCTTAAGAATAATTTTAAAGAACTAGGCTACAAGCTGAAGGGAAGGACCTCCAAGGTTGTATTCTCAGGAATACTGCCTGTGCCATGCGCATCACAGGAAAGACAGCGGGAGCTCAGGGAGTTAAATGCATGGCTTAAGTCTTGGTGTAGAGGAGAAGGATTTGGGTTCCTAGAGCACTGGGCTGACTTTTCATTGGGGTACAAACTGTATTCTGCAGATGATTTGCACCTAAATGGAAGGGGGTCCGCTGTGCTGGGGGAGAGAATTCTAGCTGGGGTGGCGGAGTGTTTAAACTAGAGCTGAGGAGGGAGGCCAATGTAGGAAATAAAGGGGTAGTTAGGTTAGAGAGGGGTCAGACTATATTGGTGGGGGGAGAAACAGACGGTGGGGAGAGGACTAGGCAACAAGATAAGGAGATCCTTTCGTTACAAAACAGCAGTGAAAATAAAAAGGCCCAAATGTCAAATAATCACATTTCTGATAGTGAAAGTGAAACATTTAAAGGCAAGTTAAAGTGTATGTTCACAAATGCCAGAAGTCTAGCAAGCAAAATGGGGGAGCTGGAGGCCTTAATACTGGAAGAAGATATAGATATAGTTGGTGTTGCTGAAACATGGCTGGACTCTTCACATGACTGGGCTGTAAATCTACAGGGTTTTACACTGTTTCGGAAAGACAGGGCAAATAGGAAAGGTGGTGGTGTATGTCTGTATGTGAGAAGCGATATGAAGGTGAGTGTAAATGAGACATTAGAGGGTGAAGACTGTGAGGAGGTTGAAACCTTGTGGGTGGAATTACAAAGGGAAGTAAACACTGAAAAAATTACTTTTGGTGTAATCTATAGACCCCCCAATATAACTGAAGAGATAGAAGGTCAAATATATAAACAAATGGAGCGGGCTGCACAGGCGGGTACTGTTGTGATAATGGGAGATTTTAATTATCGGGATATTAATTGGTGTCATGGTTCGGCTTCAACTGCAAAGGGGAGACATTTCCTCAACCTGTTGCAGGAAAATTTTATGTGCCAGTTTGTGGAAGACCCAACTAGAGGTGAAGCTCTGTTGGATCTGGTCATTTCTAATAATGCAGAGCTTGTTGGGAATGTCAATGTTCGTGAAAACCTTGGTAACAGTGATCATAATATAGTTATATTTTACCTATACTGTAAAAAACAAACGCAGGCTGGGAGGGCAAAAACATTTAATTTTAAGAAAGCCAATTTCCCCAGGATGAGGGCGGCAATTCAGGATATAGACTGGGAAGAACTAATGTCAAATAATGGGACAAATGATAAATGGGAGATTTTCAAATCTACTTTGGGTAATTATAGTGCAAAATGTATTCCTACAGGTAACAAGTATAAACGACTAAAATTAAACCCCACATGGCTTACACCTTCTGTGAAAGGGGCAATACATGACAAAAAAAAGGGCATTTAAAAAATACAAATCTGAGGGTACAGCTGCAGCCTTTGTAAAATATAAAGAGCTTAATAAAATCTGTAAAAATGTAATAAAATCAGCAAAAATACAAAATGAAAGGCAGGTGGCCAAGGATAGTAAAACAAATCCTAAAAAATTCTTCAAGCATATAAATGCAAAAAAGCCCAGGTCTGAACATGTAGGACCCTTAGATAGTGGTAATGGGGAGTTGGTCACAGGGGATCAAGAGAAGGCAGAGTTACTAAATGGGTTCTTCCGCTCTGTATATACAACAGAAGAAGGAGCAGCTGATGTAGCCGCTGCCGGTGCTGTTAATATATCAGTTGATATACTGAATTGGATGAATGTAGATATGGTCCAAGCTAAATTAAATAAAATAAATGTACACAAGGCCCCGGGACCAGATGGGTTACACCCTAGAGTTCTTAAAGAGCTTAGTTCAGTTATTTCTGTCCCCCTCTTCATAATATTTAGAGAGCCTCTCATGAGTGGTATAGTGCCAAGGGACTGGTGCAGGGCAAATGTGGTGCCTATTTTCAAAAAGGGCTCTAGGTCTTCGCTGGGTAATTATAGACCAGTAAGCTTAACATCAATTGTGGGGAAAATGTTTGAGGGGCTATTGAGGGACTATATACAGAATTATGTGACAGTAAATAGTATTATAAGTGACAGCCAGCATGGTTTTACAAAGGACAGAAGCTGTCAAACCAACCTGATTTGTTTTTATGAAGAGGTAAGCAGAAGCCTAGACAGAGGGGCCGCTGTGGATATAGTGTTTTTGGACTTTGCAAAGGCATTTGACACTGTCCCTCATAGACATCTAATGTGTAAATTAAGGACTATAGGTTTAGAAAGTATAGTTTGTAATTGGATTGAGAATTGGCTCAAGGACCGTATCCAGAGAGTTGTGGTCAATGATTCCTACTCTGAATGGTCCCCAGTTATAAGTGGTGTACCCCAGGGTTCAGTGCTGGGACCACTATTATTCAACTTATTTATTAATGATATAGAGGATGGGATTAATAGCACTATTTCTATTTTTGCAGATGACACCAAGCTATGCAATATAGTTCAGACTATGGAAGATGTTTGTGAATTGCAGGCAGATTTAAACAAACTAAGTGTTTGGGCATCCACTTGGCAAATGAAGTTTAATGTAGATAAATGTAAAGTTATGCATCTGGGTACGAAAAACCTGCAAGCATCATATGTCCTAGGGGGAGCTACACTGGGGGAGTCAATTGTTGAGAAGGATCTGGGTGTACTTGTAAATCATAAACTAAATTTCAGCATGCAGTGTCAATCAGCTGCTTCAAAGGCCAGCAAAATATTGTCGTGTATAAAAAGAGGCATGGACTCGCGGGACAGGGATGTAATATTACCACTTTACAAAGCATTAGTGAGGCCTCATCTAGAATATGCAGTCCAGTTCTGGGCTCCAGTTCATAGAAAGGATGACCTGGAGTTGGAAAAAATACAAAGAAGAGCAACGAAGCTAATAAGGGGCATGGAGAATCTAAGTTATGAGGAAAGATTAAAAGAACTAAACCTATTTAGCCTTGAGAAAAGACGACTAAGGGGGGACATGATTAACTTATATAAATATATGAATGGCGCATACAAAAAATATGGTGAAATCCTGTTCCATGTAAAACCCCCTCAAAAAACAAGGGGGCACTCCCTCCGTCTGGAGAAAAAAAGGTTCAACCTGCAGAGGCGACAAGGCTTCTTTACTGTGAGAACTGTGAATCTATGGAATAGCCTACCGCAGGAGATGGTCGCAGCAGGGACAGTAGATGGCTTTAAAAAAGGCTTAGATAATTCCCTAGAACAAAAAAATATTAACTGCTATGTGTAGAAATTTTTTACTTCCCCTTTCCCATCCCTTGGTTGAACTTGATGGACATGTGTCTTTTTTCAACCGTACAAACTATGTAACTATGTAACTATGTAATCCTGGAAACCCTCATAAATTGCGATTTCGGTAAAGAAAGTAATGTGTTTCTAGGATGACTGCTCTTGTAGTGTAGCAGACCATTTCTATCCGTGGGTTTTGAATAAAGATCAGAAGTGAGATATCCCTCCTGATCCTTCACAATAGTGGTGTCAAGAAAGCAAATCCTTTCCTTGCTCAGACTCAGAGTGAACTTTAATTCCTCTCTAATTTGGTTAATATAATTCAGAAAAGTATCTAAAGACCCTTGGGAACCATCCCATATACAAAAAAATATTGTCAATGTATCTATAGCAGCATCTCGCATGCTGTATGAATAAAGAATTTTTGTATATGTATTCCTCCTCAAAAAACGACATATATGCATTAGCATAGGGTGGTGCTACATTTTTAGCCCATGGCAGTCCCGCAGGTCTGTACATAAAAATCATCCCCAAACAAAAAGAAATTCTCATGTAGAATTAAATTAAGTAGCTCCAAACACAAGGATATGGAATCTGTGGTCATCGTGGTTGATTCAAGGAGATGTGTGACAGCCTGAATTCCCTTCTGATGGGCTATGGAAGTATAAAGACTATTGACGTCCAGAGTTACCAAAGTGCTGGTAGGACTAACCCTCGAGAGTTCCCTTATTTTTAGTAAGATATGGCCTGTGTCCAGGATGAAAGATCGTGTCGTCTTAATTAGGGGAGTTAATATTTTTTCTAAAAAGATGGAAAGTGGCGAAAGGATAGAATCGGTCGAAGCTACTATTGGTCTGCCTGGTGGATTCTGTAAAGATTTGTGGATCTTTGGTAGAATATAAAAAACTGGGATTATTGGATGGGGGTCCTGTAAGAACTTGGATGTTTTGTCATCTATCGTTACGATAGATGAGAAAACATCCAAGTTCTTATAGAACCCCCATCCAATAATCCCAGTTTTTTATAACCAGAGTCCTGCTGCGCACCATTGGCAAGGCTCTCTCCATCAGAATCCTCAGCGTTGGCCCCTACTGACGCGGTTGGCGCAATCTTGGTGGCCATGGCGGGAGAGTGAAGGTTCTTTTGTGTAGGATTTTCCGCCAGTCTGCCTGAGATTTCTCAGGTTTTTGGGTGCATGAGGGTTCACTGCCCTTACTGTTGCGAATCTTGACCATTTTTGTGGCAAGTAGGGAGAAACAACCGCATCACCATCAACGTTTAGAATTCACCCCCTAATGCCCCTTTTAAACAGTGGTGGCTGAATGTAAACTAAGAAGGACCCTATAGACCTATTGTATGAGATCCAGATCTTTTACTGAGTCATTTTTATTCATGTTGGTCAATGCAGGCTCACTCTTCGCTATGACGGCCCTGAAAGAATCCTTTACGTTCCTCTTCTACCCACCTAGCTAGCTCTTTATACAGTGTGGGCTACCTCCCCAACCACTGCTTGCTCTCTTGGAAACTGCTGCTGCTACAGGCCCTAGAATGGCTCCAGCCTGGCCCAGTCCTCTCCAGTCCTAATATGACGTCTCAGTTCCAGTCCTCTCTTCAGACTCAGTGCTTCTCTAGTCCAGTCCACCGCAGCAATGGCAATAGCAAAACACTCACTGCCTCAAAAAGACACCACACTCCTTTCTTCTAATCACACCACGCAGTTAAGGTTACTCCTAGCTCTTTCCCAACACTGAATCCAGTTTGGCTAGCTCACCACTGTTTTGTAGGCACACCCATGCATGCGTCAATCATCACCCTGTTTAGAGAGCCTAACAAACACAGCCAAAGATGGGATCCGGGCCGTAATCCCGGCGCCAATGTTTAAGTGACTTCAAGGCAGTATCTACCGACCTTCATTTATAGCAATGCTTAAATCAAACATTGTACACGCCAGGCATATATTCAGCCTATCCTGGTTCTCGCCAGTCTCCGTATGACATCTTAGATCCAATGTTTTCTTAGTCTTAGTCCTCATTTGGTCCGGTTTACCCAAGCAACGGAAACAGAAAAACGCTCACTACCTCAAAGAGCCACTACACTCTCCACTATTCACAGCACACAGTTAAGGTCATGCCTAGCTTTCTCCCAACACTGAACCTAGTTCCGCATGCTCACTGCTGTTTTACAGACACATCATCGATCCCTGTGTGTGTCCATCATCACTCTGTTACAGAGCCTAATAAACACAGCCAAAGATAACATCCAGACCGCACATCCCAGAGCTTATTTTTAAGTGACAGCAAGCCAGTATCTGCCTCACGTTCATTGATATTAACGCCAACATCAAACATTGCGCACACTGTCGTTACTTATCCAGGCAGCCCGTCTTCTCCCGTCATAGTCAGATCTTGGCTGGTTATTCCGAGGCACAAGTGCCACTTATAGCGGGGGAAGGAAAATAATACAGCCACAACTCTAAAATGCAAGATAGCAACACAAGGGTACCTAAAGATACAGTACTAAATAAATTATCAGAGGACATTTATAGGCCTGTGGTGCAATGGCAAAATAAGATGGCCCCTTGTACTTGGGAATGCAATACCAACAAGTTACAAGTACATGAGGTATAACACTATTTCTGACCATTATATTACATGATATGATTTTATTTTTTTTTTGCAGTTTTTCCCTCTGCGGGCCCTATCTGTAATTCTCATTTTTCTCTGGGCTAGTCGTTGAGGCTAACTGCTATTATGTCTTCTATACACTGTGCACATAGAAGAGAAGAATCCTGCTCTTTTATCTCTAACTATCACATGTATAGAAACAGTAGCAGTATTTGGGAGATTATACAGCAGTACTAAGCAATGTAGCCGTGAATCCATCACTGGGGTGTGATAAACCACTTACTAGAAGCTGCAACAGCGTCTCTGTGTGTGTATCTCCCTATCTCTCTGTCTCTGCCTGAATCTCTCTCTGCTCTTGTCCTCTCCTCCTCCCCTCTCTAAAGATTTCTATGGGTATCTGTAATCAAGTCTTTCAGAGAGCTGATAGTCTCATCTTGAGGAGACAGAAAAAGCAGTCAATTCAGTTAGGAGAGAGGGGATGGAGCCTTATTACCACTAGGGAGAGCGTAGAAAATTATTGCATATTAATTAATATGGCTCCAAGTAAACTCAATAATAAATCTGTATGCAGTCATCTCCTTTGCTTTCCTAATGGTGGCCTCAGGCAGCCAGCATTTTGTTCAAGCCAGAGGTCCAATTACTAATATTTTTTAATTATTGGAAACAGATCAATTGCGAAGTGGACCGTTTTTATTATGGCCAATCAGTAAACTTCTCATTAAATCTTGGGAAACATTGAGGGGAATTTGGGGGTAAAGGGATCCCTAAAGATCACCCCGCTTTGGTAAAATGGGCACCTTAGTGAATTCAATAAATTAATTGATATAGAATTTTGGTAAGGCCTCATGCACACGGCCGTGCCCGAGACCCGCGGGCTGCATTTTCGAGCCGTGCTCCCATACAAAATATGAAAAGTAGGACATGCTCCATATTTCCCGGCACGGTTCTACGTCACGGACACCTTTCCGTAGCGCTATGGAAAGGTGTCCGCGGCCAATAGAACCGGGCGTTCAGTAATTGCGGACCGTATAGCGGTCCGCAATTACTGAGTTTTTCCATGGTCGTGTGCATGGGGCCTTAGGGGATTACCCAGGTAAGACATGTGTTCCAGGATGAACACTTATTACATTTTTCTTAGATTCAAAACAAATACGGTGTGAACAAGAACTTCTATTTTAGATGTTTTCAATTATCTCACGCAGCTAGAAAAGAGGTTAAAAAACACTACTGAACATAGAGTGTTGGACTTGCTGATTAAATTCACTAATTCTAGAAAGGCACTATCACGAATTTATAGGCTCCTACTGGGAGAAGACACAGATGATTTAACACATATTAGTGCTCAAAAGTAGGAAATGGATAAATGATGTTTGGACAAGAAAACTTGGGAAAACATATACCAAAATATGAAAATTGTCTCACTCAATTATAATCACAGATGGACACAATTTAATTTGGTATATAAATTGTATTATATCCCAGACCTATTACAAAGATGGGTCTTAGAGACAATGCTGTATGTAAGAGGTGCTCCTACGATAATGGAGATCTACTGCATACGGTATGGAATTGCCAAAGAATCACCCCCCTATTGGAGAAAGATATATCAGATTATAGAGGGCAGACTAGGTATAGGAGTACCTTTTGAGTTATTGTATGCGATACTTGGGTGCACAGAGGTTATGTAAGGCTCTAATGACCTACAGGTTATAATTGCAAGATTGTTATTTATGGCCAGACTGTTAATTATTAGGAAATGGATAGCACCAGAGACCCCCGATACAAATTAATGGATAAACCTGAGTAATAAAAGTAAGTAAAACCAACGCATATGGCCCAGTGATAAGGGAAAGATAAAGAAATGGGATAACACGTGGTGAAAATGGTAGATCCTCCATCGCATACCTGGTTGTTGGAATTTATTTATGAAAATTTACATTTATATATTTTTTTCTTCATCTCTTATAGCTCGGGCGGGGGAGGTTGGATTTGGTTAGACATATGCAATTTTTTGTTATATGTATTATGACTGTATTGTACTAGTCTATCTGCTTTCCAGTGTTGGACTATGTTATATAGTGTATTGTATAAATTGATAATGTGTATAAAAAAATAATAAAAAAAGATCAGAAAAAACTGTGTTTTCTGCAGTTTAACCCTTTGACTCCTGAGATCAGCGTTGATTGCAGCATTTAAAGGGTTAAACTGCAGACGTATTTATTTATTTCAGTTACTTATATTTATTTCAGTTACTTATATAGCGCCAACATATTACGCAGCGCTTTACAGAGGTCCTGTTTTTTACTGTCCCCATTGGGGCTCACAATCTAAATTCCCTATTGGTATGTTTTTGGGCAGACATCATAGTCTCAAAGAAAGAGACTGAGGGAGGACCCTGCAAAGCGATCGAGGCCTATACCTAGTCTGGGGGGTCCGCAGGGCCCCCGTTGCCACACAGCGCTGACCGCGCCGGTCCTCCTTCCAACTGAATCTGCTGAGGTGGCATTATACTGTATGGGGGGCATTATACTGTATGGGGGGCATTATACTGCGTGGGCATTATACTGTATGTGGCAGCTATGGGGGACAGTATATTGCTGGGGCAGTATACTGTATATGGCAGCTATGCAGGGCATTATACTGTATGGGGGCATTATACTGTATGTAGAGCATAATACTGTATGGAGCAACTATGGGGGGCATTATACTGTATGGGGGCATTATACTGTATGGAGCAGTTATGGGGGCATTATACTTTATGGGGACATTATACTGTATGGAGCAGCTATGGGGGGCATTATACTGTATGGGGGGCATTATACTGTATGGAGCATTATACTGTATGGAGCAGCTATGGGGGCATTATACTGTATGGGGGCATAATACTATATGGGGCATCTATGGGGGCATTATACTGTATGTGGCATTATAGTGTATGGGGGCAGGGGGCGCTGTGTGGCGCCATCTACAGGGGGTGGTGTGTGGCTCCATCTACAGGGGGCGCTGTGTGGCTCCATCTACAGGGGGCGCTGTGTGGGGCAATCTACAGGGGGTGCTGTCTGGTGCCATCTACAGGGGGTACTGTGGCATTATACACAGGGGTACTGCGGCATTATATACAGAGGGCACTGCGGCTTTATATACAGAGGGCACTGCGGCATTATCTACAGGGGACACTGCATGGCGCTACCTACAGAGGGTACTGTGGCATTATATACAGGGGGTACTGTGGCATTATATACAGAGGGCACTGCGGCATTATCTACAGGGGACACTGCATGGCGCTACCTACAGAGGGTACTGTGGCATTATATACAGGGGGTACTGTGGCATTATATACAGAGGGCACTGCGGCATTATCTACAGGGGCATGTGTGGCACTATATACAGGGGGTTGTGTGGCACTATCTACAGAGGGCGCTGCGGTATTATTTACAGGGGGTGTGTAGCACTATATACAGAGGGCACTGCTGCATTATCTACAGAGGGCACTGTTTAATTATCTACACATGAAATTCATCTGTTTTTAAAAATGTATAAAAAACGGAAAACACGGAGCGGATGCAAAACGGCCATCAAAAACTGTCCTAGATGGCTGTTTTTAACACCCGACACCCGAACCCTGTTGTGTGAATCCTTGCGTGGTGTGAGGTGGGTAGGAGATGCATGGTGGTATTGGGTAGCTGCAAAGGCGCCAAAAACTATCTACTCCCTAAAGTTAAGGATAGCATTTGGCGTCTTTCCAGGCTCCCATGGCTGCTTCGAAGATCTGATCTGAGGTCAGTGTACAGCAGCTGCCTTCTGCTCTCTCTCTCTTGGCGCCGGCCTTGGCGCTGCTCTGAATATGACACACGTGACATTACAGTGTAGCGCCAAGGCCGAGCGGAGGAGAGCCCTGACATTGAACACAACAAGTATCTAATCTATCATGTATCCAATCCCACTCTTATAAAATTGGCACATTTTCAGACCCTATACTACCTTTTTGGTGGACCGTTGTGGTAAAAACTGATGTTAAAAACGGATGTTAAAAACTGATGACAACTAGTGACAACTGATGACAACTGATGGTTTTGTAGTAAAAATCGTGAAAAAGCCTGATGGCAACTGATACATTTTTGCATCCGTTTTTGCATCAGTTGTAATCACTTGAGAGACAAAAAAACTGATGCTGATACAACCGACATATTAGGGCCTGTTCATATCAGCGTTCGCTTTCCGTTGAGGGGTTCCGTCGGATGTTTCCGTCGTAGAACCCAGCAACGAAAAGTCAAATGGAAACCTTAGCTTCCGTTTGCATCACCATTGATATCAATGGTGACAGAAACATTGCCAGTGGTTTTCGTTTGTGACCGTTCCGGCAGGTTTCCGTTTTTTCAAAGGAATCAGTAGCACAGTCGACTGCACTATTGATTCCGTCGGAAAAACGGTGATAGACGGAAACCACTAGCAATGTTTCTGTCACCACTGATGTCAATGGTGATGCAAACGGACGCTAAGGTTTCCGTTTGACTAGCTGTTGCTGGGTCCCACGACGGAAACCTCGGACGGAATCCCTCAACGGAAAGCGAATGTTGATGTGCACAGGCCCTTACCGAAAAATGGCACCTACAAAAAGTACAACTCGTCCTGCAAAAAACAAAGCTCATAAAGCTATATGAAACAATAAATAAAGATGTTATGACTGACAAAAGGCAAATAGGAAAAATAAAAAAATTGTTATAGTCCTCTTTAAGGAGTTAAATGTGGAGTATAATGAAAGCACTAGTGTGACATTTTAGAACTAGACGGTTCTTTAATATATACATTATTAAACAGGTCATGCTGCTGTTACCACATGTTCATGAAGCCTGTAACTTCTCCAATGACCTTTACACAGGAAACACATATGTAAATCACTGAGTAACAATACACACTCCAGTTTTCTTGACTAACCTCTTCCAGCCACTAATATGTATAGTTACATACCGGTATCGTACACTTTATATATTCTGGTACTAGAATGTATTAGGACACATTGATTTCTCAAGTATGAAATCTGTTGTGAATGTACCGTATATTAAACAGGTGTCTAGCTACTAGCTATAAGCAGGGTGGTGTAGAGGTGGCAGTTGCAACCGGGCCCTGGAGACTAAGGGGAACCAAATGGTCTTTTCCCCATATGAGGAGACCAGTCCTGGAAATGATGAGTGTTAGTTGGGGGCAGGGGCAAATCCAGGATGGAAATCTAGGGAGGGGTGGCAAATTTTGCTTTGTTTGGTCACGTCTGTCAGCCATGGGACGCCAATGACATCTGTCTGTAATGTGCGGATCCAGCCACAGAATTTGGACTCGGTGCTCCAGTTTTTGAGTGCTTAATTAGCAGCCATGGTGGTGAGTTTCCTGTCAATTTTCCTGTTGCTCCCTTTGATTTCCTGTATTTGATCCAGATTCCATATGGACTTTGCTTGATCAGATTGATCCTTGTAGCGGCCTCTTAACTGATCCTAACCTAGCCTAACATTGATGACTGGACCTGACGTTGCCCACCTGTTACTGACCCAGAATTGTTTGACCAGAAAACTGTTCATGCCTATTATCTGCTGACCGCCTATTGTGGACTACCCTGGGGACTGTGACCTGGGAATCTTAATGGCAAATTCCATACCTCCTATCTGGAGTTAAGGGAGAATCGGGTTTCCTTAGACTACATACACCAGGTTAGCTTGTGCCAACTCGATAACTGTTTTAGTCATTAATTGTCGGTGCCTGTTGCAAAATTAACCCGCACCCCCTTCTCCAGCAAGTTTGCATCGTGAACTCTGTTTCCCCTACTGTAAAGGATCTGCCAGACACAGCTTCTGTGTCGATGCCCGTGGTTAATCAGTCTGCACCTGCTCCTGGGTCTGATAGAGTGACTCGATCTGCTACCACTCAGGCTGATAGGCTCAGGAGTGGGAGAACCTATCACAGCCTGGCCAGACGGTTCTAGCTCCCGCCCTCGGTCTATTTATACCCTCATTTCCTGCTTGTCTTTGCCTGTGATTCTGTCCTGGCTCTGCTGCTCCTGCTATTTTTATTGACCTTGCTTCATTTTGACCCTGGCTTTACTGACTACGCTCCTGCTCTGGGTTTGGTAACTCGTACACTCCTGGTTTGACTCGGCTCGTTCACTACGCCTGTTGCTCACGGTGTTGCCGTGGGCAACTGCCCCATTTCCCTTAGCTTCTGTGTACCCTTGTCTGTTTGTCTGTCGTGCACATATTGAGCGTAGGGACGTCGCCCAGTTGTAGGATGGGCCATGCAAGTAGGCAGGGACTGAGTGGCGGGTAGATTAGGGCTCACCTGTCTGTCTCCCTACCCCGTCATTACATAATCACAGGCCCATATACCTGTTCTACACTGGTCCCTGAAACAACTATGGACCCCCTTGAGACCCTGGCTCAGCAAATGCAGGGCCTCTCCCTACAGGTCCAAGCCCTGGCTCAGAGGGGCAACCAGTGTGATGCTACCCTGGTAGTGCCCCCCACCTCACCTCTTGAACCACACCTCAAATTGCCTGACCGGTTCTCAGGGGACCGGAAGACTTTTTTCTCCTTTCGGGAGAGTTGTAGGCTCTATTTCCGTCTAAGGCCCCGCTCCTCAGGTTCTGAGAGCCAGCGAGAGGGTATAATTATGTCCCGGCTCCAGGACGGGCCCCAAGAATGGGCCTTCTCCTTGGCTCCTGACGCCCCTGAACTTTCCTCTGTTGATCTTTTTTTCTGCTCTCGGGCTCATATATGACGAGACTGACAAGACTGCCTTTGCCGAGAGTCAGCTGGTGACCTTACGTCAGGGTAAGAAACCCGTTGAGGAGTACTGTTCTGACTTTAGGAAGTGGTGTGTAGCTTCTCGGTGGAATGACCCTGCCTTGAGATGCCAGTTTAGATTGGGTCTGTCGAACGCCCTGAAAGACCTGTTACTTAGCTATCCCTCTTCAGACTCTCTAGATCAGGTTATGGCTTTAGCGGTACGTCTTGACCGACGTCTCAGGGAACAACGACTTGAACGTTTTTGTGCTTTCTCCTCTGGCTCCCCCATGATGGCTCCCGAGGTTCCGTTGCTTCATTCTTCCACGGAAAACTCGGATGAACCAATGCAACTCGGGGCCTCTGTGTCTCCCCAACAATGTAGAGCGCTCCGGAGGAAGAATGGTCTCTGCTTCTACTGTGGGGATGACAAGCATCAAGTGAACAACTGTCCTAGGCGTAAGAATAAGCAGCCGGAAGAACATCCGCGCCTAAGCGGCCATCGGGGAGGTCACTTGGGCGCACAGGTATTTCCCGTAAATATGAAACCTAATAAGATCTTGCTTCCCTTTCAGGTCTCTTTTGAGGGTAGGTCTGCTACCGGCAGTGCCTTCATGGATTCAGGGTCTTCTGCTAATATTATGTCTGTGGAATTTGCTATATCTCTAGCTATGCCATTGATTGATTTGCCTAAACCTGTCCCGGTAGTGGGTATCGACTCCACTCCAATTGCTAATGGTTATTTTACGCAGCATACCCCTGTTTTTGGACTCATTGTTGGCTCCATGCATTTGGAGCAGTGCTCTGTACTGGTGATGCAGGGATTATCGTCCGATTTGGTTTTAGGCCTTCCCTGGTTGCAGATGCATAATCCCACGTTTAACTGGAATACTGGGGATCTTACCAAATGGGGTAATGAATGCATGACGTCATGTTTTTCTGTTAACTCTATTTCTCTCCCTGAGGAGGTGAACACTCTACCTGAGTTTATTCAGGACTTCGCTGATGTTTTTTCTAAAAAGGCCTTCAAAGTGTTAACTCCTCATAGAGAATATGATTGCGCAATCGATTTGGTACCAGGAGCTAAGCTCCCTAAAGGGTAGGATATTTAATCTTTCTTGTCCCGAACGTGAAGCCATGAGAGAGTATATCCAGGAATGTCTGTCCAAGGGTTACATTCGCCCCTCTACTTCTCCGGTAGGTGCTGGCTTCTTCTTCGTAGGGAAGAAGGATGGTGGTCTTAGGCCGTGCATCGATTACCGAAACTTGAATAAGGTCACTGTAAGGAACCAGTATCCCCTTCCTTTGATTCCTGATCTCTTCAATGAGGTTCAGGGGGCCCAATGGTTCTCTAAGTTTGATCTTCGGGGGGCTTATAACCTTATCCGCATCAGAGAGGGGGATGAGTGGAAGACTGCGTTTAACACACCCGAAGGTCATTTCGAGTACCTCGTTGTGCCCTTTGGGTTGTGTAATGCTCCCGCGGTCTTCCAGAATTTCCTAAATGAGATTTTAAGAGACTACCTGGGGGTATTTCTTGTAGTGTACCTTGATGACATACTTGTGTTTTCCAAGGACCGGTCCTCCCACATTGAGCATGTCAGGAAGGTGCTCCAGGCCCTTCGGGAAAACAAACTCTTTGCTAAAACCGAGAAATGTGTGTTTGGGGTGCAGGAGATACCATTTTTGGGTCAAATCCTCACTCCTCATGAATTCCGCATGGACCCTGCCAAGGTTCAGGATGTGGCTGAATGGGTCCAACCTGCCTCCCTGAAGGCGTTACAGTGCTTCCTGGGGTTTGCTAATTATTACAGGAGATTTATTGCTAACTTCTCAGTCATCGCTAAGCCTCTTACGGATATTACTCGCAAAAGTGCTGATCTCCTCCACTGGCCTCCGAAGGCGGTCCAGGCTTTTGAGGTCCTTAAGACGTGCTTTATCTCGGCCCCAGGGCTGATTCAGCCTAACCAAATGGAGCCATTCATCATGGGGGTTGACGCCTCCGTGGTGGGAGTGGGTGCTGTCTTATCCCAGGGTACCAGGTCCCTCACTCATCTCCGTCCCTGTGCCTACTTCTCCAGGAAGTTCTCGCCCACTGAGAGTAACTATGACATTGGCAACCGCAAACTCTTAGCCACTAAATGCGCATTTGAAGAGTGGCGCCACTTCTTGGAGGGGGCTAGACACCAGGTAACGGTCCTTACCGACCACAAAAATCTGGTTTTCCTAGAATCTGCCAGGAGGCTAAACCCGAGACAAGCTCGATGGGCGTTGTTTTTTACTAGATTCAACTTTTTGGTCACCTATAGGGCTGGGTCTAAAAATATTAAAGCTGATGCACTGTTGCGTAGCTTCATGGCCAGCCCTCCTTCGGAGGAAGATCCTGCTTGTGTTTTGCCCCCAGGTATAATAATTTCCTCTGTTGATTCTGACTTAGTCTTTGAAATTGCGGCTGATCAAGGTTCAGCTCCCGGGAATCTTCCTGAGAACAAACTGTTTGTTCCCCTGCAATTCCGGCTAAGGGTACTCAGGGAAAATCATGACTCTGCACTATCTGGGCATCCAGGAATTCTGGGTACAAGCACCTCATTGGCAGAAACTATTGGTGGCCTGGGTTGCTTAAAGACGTTAAGGCCTACGTTGCCGCTTGTGAAATTTGTGCTAGGTTCAAGACTCCCAGGTCCCGACCAGCGGGCTTACTATGTTCTTTGCCCATTCCCCAGAGACCTTGGACCCATATCTCCATGAATTTTATCACCAATCTGCCTCCATCTCAAAGCAAGTCGGTGGTGTGGGTTGTAGTAGACCGCTTCAGTAATATGTGCCACTTTGTGCCCCTCAAGAAACTACCCAATGCTAAAACGTTAGCTACCTTGTTTGTCAAACACATCCTGCATCTCCATGGGGTTCCTGTCAATATTGTTTCTGACAGAGGGGTACAATTTGTTTCATTGTTTTGGAGAGCGTTCTGTAAAAAGTTGGAGATTGATCTGTCCTTCTCCTTGGCCTTCCATCCTGAAACTAATGGCCAAACCGAGAGGACTAATCAGTCTCTCGAACAATATTTAAGGTGTTTTATCTCTGACTGTCAATATGATTGGGTCTCCTTCATTTCCCTCGCCGAATTTTCCCTTAATAACCGGATCAATAACTCTTCAGGGGTCTCCCCCTTTTTCTGTAATTTGGGGTTTAATCCACGGTTCTCCTCCGTTTCACCTGGTGGTTCCAATAATCCCAAGGTAGATGTCGTTCATCGGGAACTGTGCACAGTCTGGGCCCAGGTTCAGAAGAACCTAGAGGCGTCCCAGAGCATACAAAAGACTCAGGCAGATAGAAGACGTTCTGCTAACCCCTTGTTTGTGGTCGGGGATCTGGTGTGGCTGTCTTCAAAAAATTTGCGCCTTAAAGTCCCGTCCAAAAAATTTGCTCCCCGGTATATAGGGCCGTACAAGGTCATTGAGGTCCTTAACCCTGTCTCCTTCCGACTGGAGTTACCACCGTCTTTTCGAATACACTACGTGTTTCATGTCTCCCTCCTGAAACGCTGCTCCCCGTCCTTGGCTACCTCGAGGAAACCTCCAACCCATGTTTTCACCCCTGAAGTGGTAGAATTCGAGGTGGCCAAGAGTGTGGACAGCAGGATGGTCCAAGGCTGCCTCCAGTAACTGGTCCATTGGAGAGGATACGGGCCTGAGGAGAGGACCTGGGTACCCGCCCGAGATGTTCACGCTGGGGTATTGCTCAGGAGGTTCCATCTTCGGTACCCCAATAAGCCAGGTCCACCTAGAAAGGGTCCAGTGGCCCCTCATAAAAGGGCGGTACTGTAAAGGATCTGCCAGACACAGCTTCTGTGTCGACGCCCATGGTTAATCAGTCTGTACCTGCTCCTAGGTCTGATAGAGTGACTCGATCTGCTACCACTCAGGCTGGTAGGCTCAGGAGTGGGAGAACCTATCACAGCCTGGCCAGACGGTTCTAGCTCCCGCCCTCGGTCTATTTATACCTTCATTTCCTGCTTGTCTTTGCCTGTGATTCTGTCCTGGCTCTGCTGCTCCTGCTGTTTTTATTGACCTTGCTTCATTTTGACTCTGGCTTTACTGACTACGCTCCTGATCTGGGTTTGGTACCTCGTACACTCCTGGTTTTACTTCGCTCGTTCACTACGCCTGTTGCTCACGGTGTTGCCGTGGGCAACTGCCCATTTCCCTTAACTTCTGTGTACCCTTGTCTGTTTGTCTGTCGTGCACATATTGAGCATAGGGACCGTCTCCCAGTTGTACGACGTCGCCTAGGATGGGCCGTGCAAGTAGGCAGGGACTGAGTGGCGGGTAGATTAGGGCTCACCTGTCTGTCTCCCTACCCTGTCATTACACCTACTCTGTGCTACTCTGTGTCATGGTCCATGAGACGGCACCCAAATTTCCACTACGCTAGCCTCGGACCGACATCCATGTACGCTTTTGGGCTAAAAAGGAGTGTTCGAGTATAACAAGCCACAAAAGAGTTGTAGTATCAGGACAAGGGAAGTAGTGCGGGCGCACACTGCACTCACATTGCTTGATGCTGGAATGGCTGCTATGCTTAAAGAATTGGAAGGCAAAAATGTGCAGCAAGACCAGAGGTTTAGGAATTGCAGCATCCTGAAGTACAGGATACAACGGGGTACAGGCATCGGCAGATGGTACCTTGGCAGATGGATACGGATCAGAAGACACAGTTCATAATAGTCAGGAAGTTTCAGGCTCGTCACAGATAGTTGGATATAGACTGCCACTAGACAGCGGGATGCAGACCGACGGCCTACAAACTGGTAGCGGGCAGAAGGCAGACTGGCAGCAGGCAGCTTGATGGTGGCTGTTGCTGATACCTGGACACAGGCTGTTGCGGATAGCTGAATTCAGGCCAGTAGCGGATAACTGCAAATAGGCTGGTAGCGGAAAGCTAGATATAGGCGAGTAGCGGATAGCTGGATATAAGTGGGTAGCGGATAGCTGGATATAGGCTGGTATCGGATAGCTGGATTCAGGCTGGTAGCAGATAGCTGGAAACAGGCTGGAAGAGGATAGCTAGATACAGGCTGGTAGCGGATAACTGGATACAGACTGATAGTGGATATCTGGAAACAGACTCGAAGCGGATAGCTGGATACAGGTTGGTAGCAGATAGCTAGATACAGGCTGGTAGTGGATAGCTGGATACAGGCTGGTAGCGGACAGCTGGATACAGGCTGGTAGCGGACAGCTGGATACAAACTGATAACGGATAGCTGGATCCAGGCTGGTACCGGATAGCTGGATCCAGGCTGGTACCGGATAGCTGGATACAGGCTGGAAGCGGATAGCTGGATCCAGGCTAAAAACAGATAGCTGGATACAGGCTGGTAGCGGATAGCTGGATACAGGGTTATAACAGATAGCTGGATACAAGCTGGTAGCGGATAGCTAGATACAAGCTGGAAGCTGATAGCTAGATACAGGCTGGTACCGGATAACTGGATACAGGCTTGTACCGGATAGCTGGATACAGGCTGGTAGTCGATAGCTGGATACAACCTGATAACAGATAGCTGGTGAGGACTGGAATCAGATGCAAACAGAAACCTTTGCAGGCTACAACTAGGTTGCACGAAAGTTGCTTAGGCACCAGGTGACTAGTTGAGGTGTCTTAAATAGTCCTGGACAAAACAGGGATTGGTTAAAGGTGTATAAGCATTTTGCGCGCTGGCCCTTTAACAGGCTGCTGGAGTGCATGCATGCGCACTAGGGAGTATATTGTTGCGAGCAGGAGGAGATGCATAAAGAAGATGCCGATGGCTAGGGTGAACAGCAGGAGCATGGCAACGGTAGGGAAGGCACGAGACCCGCTGGCATGGACCGTAGGCAGGAGCAGCACCCGCCGACGACATTACACATGGTTAATTACTCAAACATCCTCTTCAAGGGTCACTGAAGTCTCAAATTCTTCAGAGCCTGAACTAATGCAGATTGGCCTAAATAGCTGTCCCTGACTAGTGAAGAACATCATAGACAACATAAAGCCAATCTCTGTCTGTATTGTAGACCAGCCAGTGTAAGCGGGTTCTGAAGAGAGATAAGTTCTTCGCTGGATGGGAACCAAAATGATCTCAGCAAGGTGTCATCTAAACGTGAGGTCTCCAAATCCACGCACCAGGCTGCTTTCCCTGGCGATACGAGATTCAACTATCTCTGAAGATAGATGGCTTTATAATAAACCTCTAAGTCAGGGAAACCTAAGCCTCCTTTTACCTTTTTTTGAGTAAGTACTGTAGTTTGTGCAGCAATGTCGGTCTCCTCTACTTCTAAAGGAAAAGTGGAGAAGAGTTGTCTTAAATGGGTGAAATAGCTTTTCGCCGTGTTTATTGGGACCATATGCATGATATACAATGCAACAGGTAGAATATATGTTTGTATTAGATGTTTCAGGACCATCCAGGAAAAAAAAAGAAATATGGTATGAGGTAAGCTGTGAGGATTGCTTTTGTAATATTTGATAGTTAAATAGGACCTGTCACCTGCCCACAGTTTCTGCCACTTTTATTTTTACTTTTAGTCCACACCATTCCTGAAATATTGGTTCTTCAGGAGTTGTATTTCTAAGTAGCGATTAAATGTTTGTGGCTATGAGAAAGGTGAAGTCGTCTTTATGTCACTAGCCAGCTGAGAAGGAAGGGAAACATTCAAGATCTCAGATTTATTATAATTTCCTTTAAAATTAGAAAGTCGGCCAAATTCAGAGGAAATATCCTGTATGTGTGGAAGAGCTTGTTGGGGATTTGTAACCATTAGGAGTAAGTCTTCCATGAAAGCGTTTGATGTGTGTGAGAACCAATCATGAGCCTTTTGATAACTACCTTCTGCCTCAGTTTTTGAAGGATTTTCTCCATTGTTATAATGAAGAGGAATCGGGACAGTGGATATCCTTGTCAAGTTCCATTAGTAAAGGAAAAATGAGACAAAGTGCCATTGACCCTGATCCTAGCTGAAGGACTACTATACAAGGTAAAAATTGCATAATTGCATTTATAAATTGCATTTATAAATGGCATAGGCAACTGGAATTTATGTAATGTGTGTTTCAAAAAGTCCCAGGCTACATTATCAAATGCTTTCTCGGTTTCAGTACCGAGAAGGAACAAGGGAGATTTGGAGGCTTGTGCATATTGTATGGCATCCATCGGTCTGACAGCATTATGCCTCTCTTTTCTGCCACTCACGGATACCATTTTATCTGGATGGATGAGCTTGGGAAGCAATTTACAGATTCTGGCGGACAGCTTGCTTTGCCCATATTTTTAAAACTACCTTTTTATAATGAATTTGGACAGTAATTGGACATAGTGTCAAATCTTTCCCTTCTTTAGGCAGGATAGTTAAATGAGACTGGAGAGCTTTTTTATGGGTTGAATTAAGTTTTAGTAACAAATTGCAAGAATGCGTGAGATGTGGACATAAGACATCCTAAAATTTCTTGTAGTATAGACCTGTCAGACCGTTGGGACCTGGGTTCTTGCCTGGTGGGAAAGAGGAGGACATCTTTCACTTTCTGAATTGTTGAAGCAGTCCATTTGTTTCCTCTTGTGTAAGAGATGGCAGATCAAGTACTAGTAGTATGTGGTGAAGGCCTCTGCTATGTCCAAAGTCGCAGGACAACCCCCCCCCCCTCCAGGAGTTTTAATTGTGTGTATAAAGGATTTTACTTTTTGCTTCCTTATTAGTGCTATTCCTTTCCCTCTTGACCCTAGTGATCAGCGAGATAAACCGCCCCCTAACGTACGTCTTCTGGGCTTCCCATATTGAAGTGACTTGGACCTCTGGAGTGGTATTAATATCAAAATATGTTTGGAGTTGTTGTGACAAGGCCTTTACATGGGCAGAGTTGTCAAGAAGTGTTTCATTGAATGGTGTGGATCAGAAGACACAGTTTGTAACCAGTAGTAAGCCTCAGAGTCGTCTCAGATAGTTGGATACAGACTGGCAGTAGATATGCAAACCTATGGCAGGTAACAGGATACGGACTGGAAGCAGGTAGGAGCATGCAAATTTGTAGCGATAGCTGGATACAGGCTGGTAACGGATAGCTGGATACAGGCTTGTAGCGAATAGCTTGATACAGGCTGGTAGCGGAGAGCTTGATACAGGCTGTAGCGGACAGCTGGATACAGGCTGGTAGCGGATACGTGGATACAGGCGGATAACGGATAGCTGGACACAGGCTGGTAGTGGATAGTTGGATACAGGCTCATAACAGATAGCTGGATACAGGCTGCTATTGGATAGCTGGATACAGGCTTATATTAGATGGCGAGTTACGGACTGGAATCAGGATACATAAAGGAACCTTTACAGGACACAACTAGGTTGCACCAAAGTTGCTCAGGCACCAGGTGATCTGAGGAGGTGCCTTAAATAGTCCTGGAACAACAGGGATTGGCTTAGAAGCTTTTTTTTATGACAAATTGTTTATTGAAATTTTTAAGAAAATAGCAAAAGAAATTATACAAAATAAAGTAAGATTACGGAGTTGTACAAAAGCATGAGAGGTCGAGATCGTTATACAACTATACACATAAAGGATAAAAGATTCACAGTTATATAGGGATATTGTTGCTAGCACAGTAATAATGACATAGTTAGGGTAAATTAAATGCATTACAGGACCTCCAGTAATACAATATTTAAGGTTTACAGACAACCAGTAATTGAACATAAGCATAACAGGAACAATAACATTGTAACAAAAACATTTGAAAACCCTGCCAGTGGATCTATTGTATTATAATGCCAAACCTAGAGAACTTCTAGAAAATTGTTATCAAGCTATGAGGATAATATCAGAGCATTAAAGTTAAGTCATTTGTACCATTTATATGTAAATGTCTGTAGTGCATGCAGTCTTGTTGAAATTAGATGTTCCATAATACAGTTGTACTGAACTTTTAGAATTACCTCTACCCTGTCCGGTATATTGGTTCTTTTCCACCTCTGGGCAATACTCGTTCATGCTACTGTCAGCACATAAGTGATAATCGTACTGTTCTTATTATCAAGATAGTCTAATTTTAGAGAAAGAAGAGCTACCTCTGGTCCCCAAGGAACAGGAAATCCAAGGACACTATTTAACCATTTTCGTATCTCTGTCCAGAAGGGGACAATGAGGTCACACCTCCACCATACATGCAGTAGAGAACCAATGGAGTGTTGACAGCCCCAACAGTTCTTGGAAACATTGGGGAATAATTTAGACAAGCGATATGGAGTCATGCGCCATCTATATAGCAGCTTTCTTGAAGCTTATAGGTGATTCACACAACGAGAAGACTTGGAGCAGATTTGAAATGCTGCTTCCCATTGTTTAGAACTGAATGAGCACCCTAGTTTCAATTCCCATTTTTGTATGAAATTAAATGTAGAGGGAGAAGTTTCCTGCTAGTGGACTACCCCATAGGCTTTAGAAATTACCCTTGGATGTCAGTTCAGGATTATAAATGTATTGTTCATACCTAGAAAGAGGACCAGTAGTTTTAAGTTTAACAGAAGAAAGAAAATGCCTTAGTTGGAGGTACCTATAAAAATCATTAGACTGTAGGTTATACCTGGAAGTTAGTGTAGAGAAGGGTAATAAAAGGTTGTTTTCATACAGTAGAACCAATGAGACAATACCCTTAGCAGTCCAGTCAGTAAAATTCAAGTTAGGGATACAGCGCTGCACCATTTCTAAAGAGACAAAACTATGTGGGAGGATAGAGGCATTATTAGACACCCCCTTCCACACCTGAAGAGTTGCTTTAATTGTGGGTGATAAATTACCTAACATACGCTCCCCCATCCTAGAAGAGCCCAATACAACTCGTAGGTTAGGGCATTTCAGTATGTGAGCCTCAGTTGCCACCCAATGTTTATTCAGGTCACATATCCACCAATGTTTCAGTTGATCCAGGATGGTCGTATAGTAGTAAGCAGTGATATTCAGATAGCTTAGACCTACTTTATCTACAGGCAAATGCAGTGTATTCGCTGCAACTCTCGCTCTTTTACCATTCCAAATAAATTTTGTGAGAACAGTTTGTATACGCCGTAACAGAGATTTTGGAAGTGGAATTGGAAGGTTCCGAATGTAGTAGAGCATTTTAGGGAGCAATAACATTTTCGATGCTTATATGCGGCCCATCCAGGACAAGGGAAACCTGGAGTAAGATAAGACATCTTTATTTAAGGTTTGCATCAAAGTATTGTAATTGATAGAAACCAACTTGCTACATGGAAATGTAAGAAAGATGCCCAAGTACGGTATTGCTCCATCAGACCATTTAAAGGGAAATTCATTTTGTAATGCCATCTATGTATGTTTGGGGATACTCGGATTTTGAGGCATTAACTGTATAGTAGCTGATATCTCCAAACTCCATGAATGAGCTTGAGGACTTGAGGTAATGTATCGTTAGGGGAGGATAAACGTAATATGATGTAATCCGTGAAGAGACCTATGCAGTGTTCGGTAGGGCCTAAGGAAATGTCTTTGATATGTGGTGACATTTGGACTGCTATAGCAGAGGGCTCCATGATCATAGTGAATATTATGGGCGATAAAGGACATCCCTGTCTGGTTCCATTGGTTATGGAAAATGGGGTAGACAGTGCTCTTGTGGTGTAAACTTGTGCAGAGGCATAGGTATACAAGGCCATAATAGCAGACAAGAAAGAATTCTGAATTCCATACTTACCCAAAACCTCCCGTAAGTATCCCCAGTGGATGCGGTAGAACGCCTCCTCCACATCCAGAGTGAGGAGCAGAGAAGGCATTCGCCGGGCCTCCACTTCTGAGATAATATTTATAAACCTACGAGTACCGACTGTTTGTCTCCCTTTAACAAATCCCAACTGGATTTTTCTTGTGAAATTCTCGATAAGTTTGATGTGTCACATGACTCTCTTCCCATTGAAAAAAGTTGGATACAAAATGGCCGACTTCAAAATGGTCGCCATGTTAACACCCAGCTTGAAAAGTTTCCCCCCTCCCATATACTAATGTGCCACAAACAGGAAGTTAATATCACCAACCATTCCCATTTTATTTAGGTGTATCCATATAAATGGCCCACCCTGTACATTTATTGAGTGTTTCAAATATGTTATATATTGAATAGAAAGAAAATGGATTGGAGTAATATCTAATTTAACATTTACCCCCTTGAATAAAAAATGCAATCAACTAATTTTACATCCTCCAGTTGTCCTTTTCTGCCAATAAATTAAAATGTCTATTGAGGCATTTGTTAAAGTGTACATCCAGCTATGAACATAACTTCATAATATATATTTATAGGGGTCAGAGCTGCGTTTTTGTTAAATAATTAAATCCTAGCTCTACCTGCACTCACATTCACAAAAAATGGGGGGGGGGGGGGGGGGGGGACCGCACAACGTTTATTCCATTTAAAACAAAAAATGACGTGTGGTCCACCCCATTTTTTATAACCATTACCAGGGTGGGAAGGGCCACTGTTTCTGGCCTTACCCAATAATAATAATACCAGTCTGCCGCCGCCGCAGTGCCCGACCATCACTGCAGATGGTCGGGTACTAGATTGTACCCAGCTCTTCCGGGTACCCCTGGTGGCGGTGGGTACCGGGGTAATGATGGGGGATAGTGTTAGCCTCTGCACCGGCTAAAACTAAGCCCCGCCTTAGTAATGGTCACTGTCAATCAGCCTGCGGCCATTACTAAGGCGGTAGTAATGAAGTTTAAAAGAAAATACAAAGACATAGAAAAAAAACGATATTTTATTTAAATAAAAATCCCCCACACAACCCTCATTAACCATTTTATTGAAAATAAAAAAATCTGTCATCGAAGTAGTCCTCGAATCCAACGCAGTCCAACGACCAAGCCTGTACAAAAACACACACAAAAAAAGAATCCATTAGTAACTGTCAGGATGGGGGTGTGGACGCACTGGGCCATAATGCCATAGCGGGATAGCAGCTGGCCAACAGGATACCAAGTAAATGTCTATAGTTCAAATAAGGGTACCTGTGGTAATTCAGACAGTAGCGTTGGTCAGGCTCGGATGGGAACTTGGCAGGAAGCAAACACCAGGCCCGGTGTAACACAGCAGAGTGAAGCAAAAGAGAGTGTTCTGGCCTCTCCTGAGGCGGAGATGCGGGCCAGAGCTCACTGATCCATGGCTGCGGCCATCGGGGGGTGAGTAATTCCGACCGTCCGGGGCCATGGGTTTCACAGTATCCCCCCTCTTATGCCCCCTCCTCTTATGCCCCCTCCTCTTGGGGCCAGAGAAGAGAGAAACCTCTTCAAGAGGGTAGGAGCATTGAGGTTCTCCTCTGGCTCCCAGAACCTCTCTTCTGGACCAAACCCCCTCCAATCCACAAAATAAAAAGTTCTTCCTCCTACTTTCTTGGTGTGCAGGATCTCCTTAACCTTGAATGTATCCAATCGCGACTGCTGCGACCCCTGTAGTGACCCCTGTAGCGGCAGTCGCCCGGGGATCCGGGGCACTGGGCCAAAGATCCGGGGCTTGGGCCCTGGAGTTCCGTTACTAGCGACACCCCTGTGTACAATTGTATTGAAAAACAAACTGAAATCTTTTAGGGTGGAAAAATAAAAATAAAGAACAAAGATAATGTGGTTGCATAAATATGCACATCCTTAAACTAATACTTTGTTCAATTACCCTTTGAATTTATGACAGCAGTCTTTTTGGGTAGAAGTCTATCAGCATGGCACATCTTGACTTGGCAATTGTTTCCCACTTTTCCTTGCAAAAGTGCTACATATCTGTCAGATTGCGAGGGCATCTCCTGTGTACAGACTTCTTCAGGTCACCCCACAGATTTTCAATGGGATTCAGATCTGGGCTCTGGCTGGGCCATTCCAAAACTCAAATCTTCTTCTGGTGACGCCATTCTTTTGTTGATTTGGAGGTATGCTTTGGGTCATTGTCGTGCTGAAAGGTGAAATTCCTCTTCATCTTTAGCTTTTTAGCAGAGTCTTGCAGGTTTTGTGCCAATATTGACTGATAATTCCCTCCACCTTGACTAAAGCCCCAGTTCCAGCTGCAGAAAAACAGCCCCAAAGCATAATGCTGGCTCCACCATGCTTCACGGTAGGTATAGTGTGCTTTTGGTGATGTTCAGTGTTGGTTTTCCGCCAAACATACCTTTTACAATTATGAGACCATAACACGTTTTCCCACATGCTTTTGGCAGACTTGATGTAGGTCTTTGCAAAACATAGCCGGGCTTGGATGTTTTTCTTTGTTAGAAAAGGCTTCTGTCTTGCCACCATACCCCACAGCCCAGACATATGAAGAATACGGGAGATTGTTGTCACATGCACTACACAACCAGTACCTGCCGGAAAGTCCTTCAGCTCCTTTAATGTTGCTGTAGGCCTCTTGGTACCCTCCCAGACCAATTTTCGTCTTGTCTTTTCATCAAAAGCCATCACCGTCTTCACTGTGTTCCATGGTATATCTAACGCCTTGGAAATTCTTTGGTACCCTTCTCCTGAATTATGCCTTTGATGTGTTGTAAGCTCTTTACGGACCATGGCTTTTGCTGTCACATGAAACAAAGAAAATATCAGGAAAATCGTAATAGAACAGCTGAACCTTATATGGGGTTACTCAGAATCACTTTACATAATGGCAGCTGTGTACTGTCTACTATTTAACATGAGTTTAAATGTGATTGGCTAATTCTGAACACAATCACATCCCCAATTATAAGAGGGTGTTCAGACTTATGCGACCACATTATTGTAGTTTTGTTATTTTTATTTTTCCCCTCTAAATGATTTCAGTTTGTTTTTTAAGAGGAATTGTACAGATTGTGGGTCACATTAAAGGTGGGAAAAGTTCTTAAAGGAACAGTGTCATCACAAATTATTTTTTTATATGTTAAAGATGTTAGTGCTTTATTAAAAACGTTTATATTTATTTGTGTTTGTGTTTTACTTTTTCTTATTTTTACACTTTTTCTTCCCTATGGGGGCTGCCATTTTTTGTTCCATTTCTGTATGTGTCGATTAACGACACATACAGACATGGAATACGGCAGCCACAGTCCCATAGGGACTGCGAACGGGTCCCGTCCCATTCACTTCTGTGTACGGCGTCTGTGTGGGAACTGCGCATGCGCCGCTCCCACACAGTCCAATTTGAAATTGGCGCCGTCCGGCGCCATTTTCCTGTGGACCGGAAATCGCGGCCGGACAGTAATATTACTACTTCCGGTCGCGGCTTCCGGACTTGTGCACTTGGACCAGCGGCAGCAGACGAAGCGGACGGGCCGGAGGGAGCCGCGGCGGCAGGAGCAGGTAAGAGATTTCAATGTATGTTCGTGTTTGTGTGTGTTTACTACTGTATGTAAACCTACTACACTGTGTGTTAGCTCAAAAAATGGCGACACACAGTGTAGGAGGTTACACCGTTCAAACCCCTCGTTTATCCCGGCACTAGCCAGGATAAAGGAGGGGGGGGGGATGCTGAGAGCTCACTAGAGCGAGGGCTTTTTACCCAATTTTGGGAATAGCTCCATCTAGTGACCAGAAATGGGAAATATTATAAATTAGAATTAATTTATAATATTTACTGACTCGTGAAAAAAATAAAAAAAATTTGAACAATGTTTAATCACCCACACACTAAATGTTTAATTAAAAAAAACAAAACATGTTTTTCTGGCAACACATTCCCTTTAAATGATTCATCTTGTACTGATTTTTTGACATGACAAAAACCTGGCATTTTAACAGGGGTGTGTAGACTTTTTATATCCACTGTATCTTCCATGTCAGAGCGAAGAGGACTCATACACCTATATATTGTAAAGTAAGTGGTCGCTGACCACTAACTCCTTCTCTCAAGAGATATAGAACCGATAGAAGAAAGGAAGCAGCAGAAATCTAAATCCCCAGAGGTCCAGGGTAAATCGCACATAGAAGTATGTGTGGACCACTGGGTTGATTTCAGGGTGTGAAACCCTAACAGCATCAGAAAATGCAAATAGAAAACCAAAAGAGAAGGATTGACACTGAAAACTGAGAAAGTAGTAAATGTACAAAACCTTTATTAACAATAATAGCACAATAAAATAGAATCCAAAAAAACCACAGTAAAAACAGGGATTATTGGCTGGTAAGTGGAGTCAGACCATGCAGCTATGTGAGAGGCAGATAAAGTGAGGTGCATGTATGTCCTTTGATTGATATATGTAACTATCCGTTGGATAGTAGTCTGTACAAGCAGCAATACAAAAATATGCATCAGTAAATGTGGATTTTGGCTGCATCTACTTTGTTCAATCACCATGGGTATGTGAGACTTCATTGATTCTTTGGGAAATTTTCATGTTTTTTGGCTTGCATGTTTTCGATTCCTGATATCTCATTGTGTCAATTGGTACTTGTGCTGCTATATCTGTTGTCTTATATTGACCATACTATCTGTATACATTTGTATAGTCTGTAATGCTTCACATTTACTGATGCATATTTTTGTATTGCTGCTTGTACAGACTACTATCCAACGGATAGTTACATATATCAATCAAAGGACATACATGCACCTCACTTTATCTGCCTCTCACATAGCTGCATGGTCTGACTCCACTTACCAGCCAATAATCCCTGTTTTTACTGTGGTTTTTTTGGGATTCTATTTTATTGTGCTATTATTGTTAATAAAGTTTTTGTACATTTACTACTTTCTCAGTTTTCAGTGTCAATCCTTCTCTTTTGGTTTTCTCTCAAGAGATGTCTGCACATACGGCCGTCCTGCTCCACAGTGACCACCAGGGTGCGCTCACAAGCTCAGTCTAGACTTGAGAAGCCAGAGCGCAAGCATGTTGGTGATTGAGCTAATTGGTCCAGAGCACCCTGGGCTATAAGAAGGTCCCAGCCCCATCCTCCCACGCCTGAGCTTTGGTGTTGTATTCCTAGTCTGTCTTGAAAATGGTCCCCTAGTGTTTCCTGCTCCCAGTGTTTCCTGTTCCTGTATCCTGTAACCTGTATCCTGATCTAGTGCCGTGCTTAGCTGTAGCCGTACTGTGCTGTATACCACGCCTGTCCTGCTTCTCCACGCATGACGTCTACCTGCTGCCTAGTTCCTGCCAAGCCTGCCTTGCTACTGTCCGAGCTGCCACAGGTACCCTATATAAACTATAGACCCTGACCTGCGCCCTGTTGGCCAGCTGCCATACTGCCAAGGCGGTACGGCCCAGTGGGTCCACGAACCCTACGTGACAGTAAGCTCAGGCCATGGACCCCGCTGATCGATCGAAGACCATGACGACGTCACAAGAGATGCGGGCGGATATGCTAGACCTCGAGGCACGAGATGCCGTTCCTCCTACTACACCTCCTGGCAGTGTCGATCCTCAGACTACACCTCCTGGCAGTGTTGACCCGCGTTATTCTTTGCCACTTCCGGACCGCTATGATGGAGACGCAGGTACCTGTCGTGGATTTTTGAACCAGTGCCAGATCCACTTCAGCCTGTATACTAGGACATTTTCATCTGACGGCGCAAGGGTCGCTTTTATCATCTCTCTCCTCACTGGCAAGGATCTTGCATGGGCGAACTCTATCTGGGAGAGAAAAGGATTAGAGACCCGTGACTTCCAGGGCTTCCTCTGGACGTTTCGCATGGTGTTTGAGGAGCCTGGATGGGTCTCATCTGCAGCGGCTTCCTTGATTAACCTACGCCAAGGAGACACCTCCGTGAGCGAGTACGCCATCCACTTCCGCACCCTGGCGGGAGAACTGTTATGGAACAATAAGGCCCTGGTGGCTGCATTCTGGAATGCACTGTCTCCTACAATGAAGGACGAACTTGCCGCTTGAGACCTGCCATCTACCCTGGATGACCTCATCCTTCTGTCCACCCGGATTGATATGCGGATCCGAGAACGCCTCCAAGAGGTTCATCGGGAGGAAGGCCTTCCTAGTCTGGTCTCTACTTTGCAGCAACCCCTGCTGTCCTCAGATGTCGATCCTCCTAAGTAGTCTGTGATGATGGACCAGTGTAAGCTATCCACCCATGAGAGACAACACAGATGCACTTCGGTACTCTGTCTATATTGCGGCCTCGGTGGCCATCTTGTGTGCCTGTGTCCCAAAAAATCCCAAAGCCTAGGGTTGCTAGGAGAGGCAACCTTGGGTAAGAAAGGACTTCTGTCTAAATTGTCCATACCAGTGACCATAGTCTCCGGCAAGAGAACGCATCAGGTCTCTGCGTATCTGGACTCTGGATCCGCTGCTAATTTAATCCGTAGAGACCTGGTGGATCTTCTTCAAGTACCCACTACCCCTCTGTAGAGGCCATTGACAGTTGCATCAGTGAATGGACTACCTCTACCAGACCCAGTTATAGCTGTGACCAAGCCGCTGAGGCTCCAAGTGGGAGCTCTTCACTCCGAACTCCTGTCGTTCAATGTCCTATCCAAAGCCGTTAACCCTGTGTTGCTGGGCCTGCCTTGGCTCCGACTACATGCCCCAGTCCTGGACTGGAATTCTGGAGAGGTTCTCCAGTGGGGCCCTGAGTGTCAAAGCCGATGCCTGGTGCAGATTCGTTCGGCTCAGCCTTCGCTGCCTCGGTCATTGGCAGGATTGCCGGGTCATTATGCTGCATTTTCGGACATCTTCAGCAAGAGGGAGGGGAGACATTGCCTCCACACCGGGCGTTTGATTGCCCTATCGAGCTGACTCCTGGTGTATCCCTTCCCCATTGTAGGGTATATCCTCTGTCCTTGCCAGAGACTGTGTCCATGTCCGCCTATGTAAAAGAGAACTTGGAGAGGGGCTTCATATGGAAGTCTTCCTCCCCGGCAGGATCTTCTTCGTCAAAAAGAAGGATGGTTCTCTTCGTCCTTGTATTGACTACCGAGTTCTCAACCAGATCACTGTGAAAAATAAATATCCGTTGCCGCTGATCTCAGAACTGTTTGATCGTATACATGGTGCCAAGATTTTTTTCCAAACTAGACCTGTGTGGGGCTTACAACCTAGTCCAGATTCGCGAGGGTAATGAATGGAAGACTATATTTAACACCCGTGATGGACACTATGAATATCTAGTAATGCCCTTCGGCCTGTGTAATGCTCCCGCGGTCTTCCAGGAGTTTGTTAATGACATTTTCCGTGACCTCCTCTATGTTTGTGTAGTAGTCTACCTTGATGATATCTTGATTTTTTTCTCCAGATCCTGTAACTCATCAGAGACATGTCCGTCAAGTTTTGCTGCGGTTAATGGAGAATCGTCTGTACGCGAAGTTGGAAAAGTGCGTGTTTGAAAAAGATGCTCTACCCTTCCTGGGCTATATCGTCTCGAATCGAGGTCTCGTGATGGATCCTGAAAAGGTAAAGTCTGATCTGGAATGGCCACGCCCTCAAGGCTTGAGGGCCATACAGCGCTTTCTGGGAATCGCCAATTTATACAGACAGTTTATTCCAAACTTCTCCTCACTGACTTCTCCTATTTCTAACCTCACTAAGAAGGGCATGAGTGCCAAGGTGTGGACTCCTGAGGCAGAGTCCGCATTCAATAGCCTGAAGAGTGCCTTCACGTCCGCCTCTATCCTCCATCATCCAGATGTCTCTCTACAGTTCTCGTTGGAGGTGCACTCCTGGTTGCTGGTGCACTCCTGTTCCAGAGAGGCTCCAAGGGCAAGTCAATGGTATGTGGATATTTTTCTAGGCTCTTCTCTTCTGCAGATTGCAACTACTCGATTGGGGATCGGGAGTTACTGGCCATCAAATTGGCTCTGGAGGAGTGGAGACATCTACTAGAGGGCGCAGCTCATCCCAACCTGATTTTTACGGACCATAAGAACCTTACCTATCTTCAGGCGGACCAACGGCTGAACCCTCGTCAGGCCAGGTGGTCACTGTTCTTTACCAGGTTCCAGTTTGAGCTCCGTTATCGCCCGGCTGACAAGAATGTGAGGGCCGATGCCTTGTCCAGGTCCTTAGAGACAGAAGACACCATGGAGATTCCACAGAACATCATTGATCCGTCTTGCATTGACTCTGTCAATCCCCTGCAAGTTGAGGACTTTCCTCCAGGGAGGACTTTTGTGCGCCTGGATGAACGTGGAAGAATCCTCCGCTGGGGACACTCCTCTAGACTGGCAGGTCACGCGGGGACCCGTAAGACTCGGGATCTGATTGCTCATCATTTCTGGTGGCCCATGCTGCCCAAGGACATTATGGACATTGTTTCTTCCTGTTCAGTATGTGCAGCCAACAAGGTTGCTCACTCCAGACCTGCTGGTCTGCTCCAGGCAGTGCCTGTGCCCAATGCCCCCTGGCAGCATATAGTTATGGACTTTATTACGGACCTGCCTCTCTCTGCCAGATGCAATACTGTCTGGGTGGTGGTGGATCGATTTTCTAAGATGCCCCACTTCGTTCCTCTGACCGCTCTTCCTTCTGCTCCTCTGCTGGCCAAGCTGTTCATCCAACACATCTTCCACCTGCACGGCTTGTCGCAGCATATTGTGTCTGATCGGGGGGGTTCAGTTCACCTCGAAGTTCTGGAGAGCCCTCTGCGGACACTTAGGTATCAAGTTGGACTTTTCCTCGGCCTACCATCCTCAGTCCAATGGTCAGGTCGAGAGGATCAATCAGATCTTCGAGAACTACCTACGCCACTTCATCTCCAAACAGCATGATGACTGGGCGCAGTTGCTTCCGTGGGCTGAGTTCTCTTACAACAATCATACCAGCGAGTCCACACAGAAGACACTGTTCCTTATTGTCTATGGCCAGCACCCACAAATTCCTCTCCCGGTCCCTGTTACGTCCGAGGTGCCAGCTGCTGACACGGCCTTTGGGGACTTTCTGCAGATCTGGCAGCAGACTCGATCCTCCATCCTGCTGGCGGTCGACCGCATGAAGCGGAAAGCGGACACAAGGAGAAGAGAACACCCTCAGTTTCTTCCTGGCACGAAGGTCTGGCTGTCCTCCAGGAATATTCGACTGAGGGTGCCGTCGTACAAATTTGCTCCCAGGTTCCTCGGTCCCTTCGAGATCCTACAGCAGATCAACCCTGTCGCCGACAAGCTTCGGCTGCCTCCTACCCTCAAGATCCCCAACTCCTTCCATGTTTCTCTCCTGAAGCCAGTGGTTCTGAACCGCTTTACCAAGACTCCAAACCCTGCAGTTGCCTCCAGCGGCCCTTCAGACACCTTTGAGGTTAAGGAGATCTTGGACATTAAAAAAGTATGAGGAAGAACCTTTTATTTAGTAGATTGGAAGGGGTTTGGTCCAGAAGAGAGGTCCTGGGAGCCAGAGGAGAATCTCAATGCTCCTACCCTCATTAAAAGTTCTCTCTCTCTCGTTCTGGTCCCAAGAGGATGGGGCGTAAGAGGGGGGATACTGTAACGTCCGAGGTCGCTGACCACAAACTTCTTCCATCCAGTCGACGCCCTTCTCTCAAGAGATGTCTGCACATACGGCCGTCCTGCTCCACAGTGACCACCAGGGTGCGCTCACGAGCTCAGTCCAGACTTGAGAAGCCAGAGCGCAAGCATGTTGGTGATTGAGCTAATTGGTCCAGTGCACCCTGGGCTATAAGAAGGTCCCAGCCCCATCCTCCCACGCCTGAGCTTTGGTGTTGTATTACTAGTATGTCTTGCAAATGGTCCCCTAGTGTTTCCTGCTCCCAGTGTTTCCTGTTCCTGTATCCTGTAACCTGTGTCCTTATCTAGTGCCGTGCTTAGCTGTAGCCATGCTGTGCTGTATACCACGCCTGTCCTGCTTCTCCATGCCTGACGTCTACCTGCTGCCTAGTCCCTGCCAAGCCTGCCTTGCTACTGTCCGAGCTGCCACAGGTATCCTATATAAACTATAGACCCCGACCTGCGCCCTGTTGGCCAGCTGCCATACTGCCAAGGCGGTACGGCCCAGTGGGTCCACGAACCCTACTTGACATATATATCCCAAGCATTTAGTCAAAAAGCAAATAATAAATATCTACACAAATAATACCAAAGTGATGTGAACAATTATATAGAACAATAATAGTCCAAAATAATATTTGTTAGTTAATCTTTATTAGCCCAAACTTTGGACAAAATATATACAAAAAGATTTTTTTTAAAAACTTATCATTTAAAAACAGCCCCAGGTGAAACAGACCAATATGACCCTAAGCAGATGAATGTATATTCACAATGTATAATGTATATAAATTACTTATCCACTAGGGATCAGATATGTAGAATCAAACCCCAAATAGGGAGACCACAGAATTGGTGAAGCAAAAGTGCAAAGAAATACAAAAAAGTAGTGAATTCAATCACCTGTGGTAGACATGATGGCAGATGGAAGTTTATGTACCTGAGGAGGCACCTCGAAGCGCGTTTCGCAGCATTCGTCAAGACAGGACTGGTTGTGTCTATCATTTCCCAATAGGTGGGAGTCCCAAAAGTTTCAGACATTTATGGCATATACTGTCGATATGTCACAAATGTCCCTGATGGAAATACCTTTTAAAGTTTTACTTTGACCCTCGAAAGCAGAAGTTTAAACAATGTGGCCCTTTAACCCAAAAACGTAGTGCACCTGTAAAGGATCTGCCAGGCACAGCTTCGGGGTTAACGCCCATAGGTAATCAGTCGGCACCTGAGTCTATGTCTCTGAGACTGACTCCAGCTTCCACCACTCAGGCTGGCAGGCTTAGGAGTGGGAGAGCCTATCGCAGCCTGGCCAGACTCAGCTAGCTCCCGCCCTCGGTCTGTTTATACCTGCCTTTCCTGTTCCTCCTTTGCTTGTGATTCTTCTCGTGTGGTTTCCTGGCCCAGCTACAGCTTCTGACTATTTGATCCTGCTCCATACTGACCATGGGTTACTGACTACTCTCCTGCCCTGCGTTTGGTAACTTGTACACTCCTGGTTTGACTTGGCTCGTTCACCTCTCTTGTTGCTCACGGTGTTGCCGTGGGCAACTGCCCCATTTCCCTTAGCTTTGTGTACCCTTGTCTGTTTGTCGCGTGCACTTACTGAGCGTAGGGACCGCCGCCCAGTTGTACACCGTCGCCTAGGGCGGGTCGTTGCAAGTAGGCAGGGACAGAGTGGCGGGTAGATTAGGGCTCACTTGTCCGTTTCCCTACCCCTATCATTACATAATCACAAGCCCATTACCTAGTCTACCCTGGTCCCTGTCTCTACTATGGACCCCCTTGAGACCCTGGCCCAGCAAATGCAGGGTCTCTCCCTACAGGTCCAGGCCCTGGCTCAGAGGGTCAACCAGCCTGACGCTACCATGGTATTGCCCCTCACCTCACCTCTTGAACCCCACCTCAAGTTGCCTGACCGGTTCTCAGGGGACCGGAGGACTTTTCTCTCCTTTCGGGAGAGTTGTAGGCTTTACTTTCGCTTAAAGCCTCACTCCTCAGGTTCTGAGAGCCAGCGGGTGGGTATAATTATGTCCCGGCTCCAGGAAGGGCCCCAAGAGTGGGCCTTCTCCTTGGCTCCTGACGCCCCTGAACTTTCCTCCGTTGATCGTTTCTTTTCTGCTCTCGGACTCATTTATGACGAGACTGACAGGACTGCCTTTGCCGAGAGTCAGCTGGTGACCTTACGTCAGGGTAAGAGACCTGTTGAGGAGTATTGTTCTGACTTTAGGAAGTGGTGCGTAGCTTCTCGGTGGAATGACCCTGCCTTAAGGTGCCAGTTTAAGTTGGGTCTGTCGAACGCCCTGAAAGACCTGCTAGTTAGCTATCCCTCTTCTGACTCCCTAGACCAGGTTATGGCTTTAGCGGTACGACTTGACCGACGTCTCAGGGAACGACAACTTGAACGTTTTTGTGTTTTACCCTCTGACTCCCCCATGATGCCTCCCGAGGTCCCGTTGCTTCGCTCTTCCACGGAAGACTCGGAGGTACCTATGCAACTCGGGGCCTCCGTGTCCCCCCGACAACGTAGAGAGTTCCGCAGGAAGAATGGTCTCTGCTTCTATTGTGGGGATGACAAGCATCAAGTGAACACCTGTCCTAGGCATAAGAATAAGCAGACGGAAAACTTCCGCGCCTAAGTGATCATCGGGGAGGTCACTTGGGCGCATAGGTATTTCCCGTAAATATGAAACGTAATAAAATCTTGCTTCCCTTTCAGGTCTCTTTTGGTGGTAGGTCTGCTACCGGCAGTGCCTTCGTGGATTCAGGGTCCTCTGCTAATATCATGTCTGTGGAATTTGCTATGTCTCTAGCTATACCTTTGATTGATTTGCCTAAACCTGTCCCGGTAGTGGGTATCGACTCCACTCCTCTTGCTAATGGTTATTTTACACAGCATACCCCTGTTTTTGAACTCCTTGTTGGCTCCATGCATTTGGAGCAGTGCTCTGTACTGTTGATGCATGGATTATCGTCCGATTTGGATTTAGGCCTTCCCTGGTTGCAGTTGCATAATCCCACGTTTGACTGGAATACTGGGGAGCTTACCAAATGGGGTAATAAATGCTTGACGTCATGTTTTGCTGTTAATTCCATTTCTCCCCCTGAGGAGGTGAACACGCTACCTGAGTTTGTGCAGGACTTCGCTGATGTTTTCTCTAAGGAGGCCTCCAAAGTGTTACCTCCTCATAGAGAATACGATTGCGCTATCGAATTGGTACCAGGAGCTAAGCTCCCTAAGGTTAGGATATTTAATCTTACTTGTCCCGAACGTGAAGCCATGAGATAGTATATCCAGGAATGCCTGGCCAAGGTTTACATTCACCCCTCTACTTCTCCGGTAGGTGCTGGCTTCTTCTTCGTAGGGAAGAAGGATGGTGGTCTTAGTCCATGCATTGACTACCGTAACTTGAATAAGGTCACTGTAAGGAACCAGTATCCCCTTCCTTTGATTCCTGATCTCTTTAATCAGGTTCAGGGGGCCCAATGGTTCTCTAAGTTTGATCTACGGGGGGCGTATAACCTTATCCGCATCAAAGAGGGGGATGAGTGGAAGATTGCGTTTAATACGCCCGAAGGTCATTTCGAATACCTCGTCATGCCCTTTGGGTTGTGTAATGCTCCTGCGGTCTTCCAGAATTTCATAAATGAAATTTTAAGGGATTACCTGGGGGTATTTCTTGTAGTGTACCTTGATGACATTCTGGTGTTTTTCAAGGACTTGTCCTCCCACATTGAGCATGTCAGGAAGGTGCTCCAGGTTCTTCGGGAAAACAAACTGTTTGCGAAAACCGAAAAATGTGTGTTTGGGGTACAGGAGATACAATTTTTGGGTCAAATCCTCACTCCTCATCAATTCCGCATGGACCCCGCCAAGGTCCAGGCTGTGGCGGAATGGGTCCAACCTGCCTCCCTGAAGGCGTTACAGTGTTTCTTGGGGTTCGCTAATTATTACAGGAGATTTATTGCTAACTTCTCAGTCATCGCTAAGCCTCTTACGGACCTCACTCGCAAAGGTGCTGATCTCCTCCACTGGCCTCCTGAGGCTGTCCAGGCTTTTGAGGTCCTTAAGAAGTGCTTTATCTCGGCCCCGGTGCTGGTTCAGCCCAACCAAATGGAGCCATTTATCGTGGAAGTTGACGCATCCGAGGTGGGAGTGGGGGCTGTCTTGTCCCAGGGTACCAGGTCCCTCACCCATCTCCGTCCCTGTGCCTACTTCTCCAGGAAGTTTTCGCCCACTGAGAGTAACTATGATATTGGCAACCGCGAACTCTTAGCCATTAAATGGGCATTTGAAGAGTGGCGCCACTTCCTGGAGGGGGCTAGGCACCAGTAACGGTCCTTACCGACCACAAGAATCTGGCTAAACCCGAGACAAGCTCGATGGGCGCTATTTTTTACTAGATTCAACTTTTTGGTTACCTATAGGACTGGGTCTAAAAATATTAAGGCCGATGCACTGTCACGTAGCTTCATGGCCAGCCCCCCTTCGGAGGAAGAGCCTGCTTGTATTCTGCCTCCTGGTATAATCATTTCTTCTATTGATTCTGATTTAGTCTCAGAAATTGCGGCTGATCAAGGTTCAGCTCCCGGGAACCTTCCTGAGGACAAGCTGTTTGTTCCCCTGCAATTCCGGCTAAGGGTACTTAGGGAAAATCATGACTCCGCACTATCTGGTCATCCAGGCGTCCTGGGTACCAAACACCTCATTGCCAGAAACTATTGGTGGCCTGGGTTGCCTAAAGACGTTAAGGCCTACGTCGCCGCTTGTGAGGTTTGTGCTAGGTCCAAGACTCCCAGGTCCCGACCAGCGGGCTTACTACGTTCTTTGCCAATTCCCCAGAGACCTTGGACCCATATCTCCATGGATTTTATCACCGATTTGCCTCCATCTCAAGGCAAGTCGGTGGTGTGTGTTGTAGTAGACCGCTTCAGTAAGATGTGCCACTTTGTGCCCCTCAAGAAGCTACCCAATGCCAAGACGTTAGCTACCTTGTTTGTCAAACACATCCTGCGTCTCCATGGGGTCCCTGTCAATATTGTTTCGGACAGAGGGGTACAATTTGTTTCATTGTTTTGGAGAGCCTTCTGTAAAAAGTTGGAGATTGATCTGTCCTTCTCCTCTGCCTTCCATCCTGAAACTAATGGCCAAACCGAGAGGACTAATCAATCTCTAGAACAATATTTAAGGTGTTTTATCTCTGACTGTCAATATGATTGGGTCTCATTCATTCCCCTCGCCGAATTTTCCCTTAATAACCGGGTCAGTAACTCGTCAGTAGTCTCCCCCTTTTTCTGTAATTTTGGGTTTAATCCATGGTTCTCCTCCGTTTCACCTGGTAGTTCCAACAATCACGAGGTAGAGGTCGTTCATCGGGAACTGTGCACAGTCTGGGCCCAGGTTCAGAAGAACCTAGAGGCGTCCCAGAGCGTACAAAAAACTCAGGCTGATAGAAGACGTTCTGCTAACCCCTTGTTTATGGTCGGGGATCTGGTGTGGTTATCGTCTAGGAACTTGCGCCTTAAGGTCCCGTCCAAGAATTTGCTCCCCGGTTTATTGGGCTGTATAAGGTCATTGAAGTCCTCAATCCTGTCTCCTTCCGACTGGAGTTGCCCCCATCTTTTCGAATACACGACGTGTTTCATGCCTCCCTCCTTAAACGCTGCTGCCCGTCCTTGGCTCCCTCGAGGAGACCTCCTGTTCCCGTTCTCACCCCTGAGGGGGTGGAATTCGAGGTGGCCAAGATTGTGGACAGCAAGATGGTCCAAGGCTCCCTCCAGTACCTGGTCCATTGGAGAGGATACGGGCCTGAGGAGAGGACTTGGGTACCCGCCCGGGATGTTCACGCTGGGGTATTGGTCAGGAAGTTCCACCTTCGCTTCCCCAATAAACCAGGTCCACTTAGAAAGGGTCCGGTGGCCCCTCATAAAAGGGGGGGGTACTGTAAAGGATCTGCCAGGCACAGCTTCGGGGTTAACGCCCATAGGTAATCAGTCGGCACCTGAGTCTATGTCTCTAAGACTGACTCCAGCTTCCACCACTCAGGCTGGCAGGCTTAGGAGTGGGAGAGCCTATCGCAGCCTGGCCAGACTCAGCTAGCTCCCGCCCTCGGTCTGTTTATACCTGCCTTTCCTGTTCCTCCTTTGCTTGTGATTCTTCTCGTGTGGTTTCCTGGCCCAGCTACAGCTTCTGACTATTTGATCCTGCTCCATACTGACCCTGGTTTACTGACTACTCTCCTGCTCTGCGTTTGGTACCTCGTACACTCCTAGTTTGACTCGGCTCGTTCACCTCTCTTGTTGCTCACGGTGTTGCCGTGGGCAACTGCCCCATTTCCCTTAGCTTTGTGTACCCTTATCTGTTTGTCTCGTGCACTTACTGAGCGTAGGGACCGCCGCCCAGTTGTACCCCGTCGCCTAGGGCGGGTCGTTGCAAGTAGGCAGGGACAGAGTGGCGGGTAGATTAGGGCTCACTTGTCCGTTTCCCTACCCCTATCATTACAGCACCCATGCTCTAGACAGTTTTGTGGGGACTGTGGAGATTTCTTACCATTTACAAAGAGCCTGCAGATGTAAGGTGTGGAAGAAATGATGGACACTTTGCTGTAATTATGTCACTATGTTTGTTTGTTTTTAATAGTAATTGCAAGAGCAGAGTTGTTATTAAGAAGAGCCAATGATACATTATGATATATCTTTTGCGCATTATCTTAATGTGCTCTTTTATTGTCAGAAAGGGGTGCCATTGTAAATATCGTATTATGTTATATTGTTTCTTTAAATTAGGGCACTGTGATAGCGGCCACCAGGTCATGTGGGTGTAAACACATTAGTACAGTGCCATAATGTTACCGAGGGTAGGAGCTTAGTTAATATATTGAGTGTTTTGGCACCACTAAGAGAGAAGTTTGGCGCAGTTAAGCTGGACTAGGAGGGTCCGAGTAAGTCGCCAGAGCAGCTACAGGAGAAGGTTTGAATGGCGGTACCTAGAAAAGAAATAGCCAGACAGGGAGTAAGTTGCCAAATAGCCAGGCTTGAGTTTCCAAGTAAAGAGGCCGGAGAGGTTGCTGGCTGGCACAGGGGGAAAGCAAGGAGGTGCCCACTGGATAGTGAGAGGTCTGTAAGTCCTGAGGAAGGAGAAGGTACGCCAGATATTTTTAAGGCTAACTTTCTGTGCTGTGTATCGCAGAATATTATCTGTCTGACTGCGGGCGGGCACGTGGATGACCCATCTCCCTGGCCTAACGCCAAGACCAAGGCCCATCATGGTGTCCCACTATTTTGTTTATGCTGAAACCACTAAGCATTGTGCCTCTCTGTGAGAGAAACTGCCAAGCTTGTACTGAAAGAGAACTGTGCCCATTTGTTAACCAATGAAAGTAAACGTTTGTGTTCTCTAACTGACTGCCATCTTTTATTCTTTCTGCGCCATTCCTCTGTGGAGTGGTTACAAACAAACCCCTTGGCCTACCACCTTACTCGGACATATCAACAGGCAGGTAAAAAGGAAAGTTTACATTTGCTGGAAGGTGGGGAATATTTCCCTAAAACAATATATTACATGTATTCACGTACTACTATAATCTATAATGATGGATACACTCAACGTTTTTCTTATAAATATTGAAGAATTCATAATATAAAATTAACTCTATGCAAATAAAACATATGATTGGGACTGATATCTAAAATAAACACAGTAAACTATATGTCACCTTGAAAAAAACCTATACTGTATAAACTACTCTTATATGTATATGCATGGTTACAGCCTGTTGCCATGGAACCTCATGTAAGTTGCTATGAATAGTACATTTTGAGAGGCTTTTCAATATCATAATTACTTTGCTATTTCATTGCTTCCTCCTTTACTATGGCCTCGTCCTTTAACTGAAAAAAAAAATAATAATCTGAGGGCAATGCACAATGCGATCTGTTGCAGTGGCTCTGGGCAGACATGATATATGGTATTCTTAAAAAATAAATAGTAAAAACTGTGGATTCCACGTGTCGTTAACTACTGTAATGAATTTTATTTTACAGTTTTAAGTAAACTGTTCTGAAAAGGCAGATATCCCGCAGTACACAGTAGCAGGGAGCATAATTAGGGAAAGTTGGTAAGAAAATACACAATGATTTAGATTGCTCTCAAGCTGTTCACATGAGTTTATGTATTTGAACCACTTACGGACGTGAGCCTATATATGGCAACCGCCGTAGGAGTAATGGTCGTCACATTGCACCAAAATTATAGACATCACCAAAAAGAGCAATGATATAGTGCTCGACCAATAAACGTAATCTTAGAAAAGTAAAGCTTTATTTTTTTTCATGATACAAAAATATTTAAAAATGATCCCCTGGCTCATTCTTGGGCTCTTTTGATTGGCCGATTCCTATAACCTCTTTCTTGGAATCTTTTTTTTTTTCAGATCTTCCAATATTTCTGACCAGGTGTCCCAGATGTGAGGAGGCAGCGTGTAGGACTGTGTTGTCTGAGACAAGTGTACTAATAGCTATGCATTTCTAATGTGTATCATATTTTCATCCACTGAAAGAGTTAATGAAAGGAAAGGCTGACCACAGATAGTGCCTCCTTGTCTTCCTCTTTCTCGAGGCACTGAAGAGTGCGCGGTCACTTACTTCTGCTCAACGAAATGTATAATGTTCTCATCCGGCCTAGTTGTATCTGAGGTGTGAGCTCCAAATAAAAAGTCATTTGTTTACATTTTAGCACTTTTTTCTTAACTATAGAGCAAATATAGCATTACAGCTCTGACAAAGGTTAAATAATAAGACAGCTTTCCTAGACTCTTGATCGGACTCGTTTCAATTGCTTAAAAGGTATCGCTGCGAAACTAAGCATTTAGGAAAGATGGAGAAACCCTGCTGCAGTTGTACTGGCCATTAGGCTGGGTTCCCATGTAGCGTAAAAGAAGCAGAATTTCCGCAACTAAATTCTGTGTGGAAATTCCGCAGCATTTACAGTAGCAGCAAAGTGGACGATATCTAGAAAATCTCATGCCCACGCAGCGGGAAAAAAATGCAGTGTAAACATTAATGAATTGACCTGCGGTACGGAATTTAAATCCGCAGCATGTCAATTTATGCTGCGTTTTCGTTGCTTTTCTGTTGCGGCTTTTCCCCATTGAATTCAATGGGGATGCAAAACCCGCAACAGAAAGCCATGTGTTGTGATTACGCCGCAAATATCACAACTCCGCAAAAATTGCAACTCCGGAATCATACTTACTATTATACTTATCCAGAATGCCCTCCTTCTTCCTGTAGTCCGGCCTCCTGGGATGGCGTTTCATCCCATGTGACTGCTGCAGCCAATCACAGGCTGCAGCGTCTCATGGCCTGCAATGTTATCATAGGTGGCCGGACCATGCACAGAGAAGAGGGAGGGGGGTATGGAGTATGGACTTTTTTTTTCTCCCATCACTGCATTCCACAGCAGAAATTCCGTTAAAAAAACCGCACCACAATGTTGTGCAGTTTTTCGGACTGAGGGTGCTGCGGGTTCCAGGTTGGATACGCTGCACAGTTTTTACGCAGCGTAGCCGACCGGTGGGAACTCGGCCTTAAATGGGTAAGGGCTCTTTTGGTTCTGCACTTATGTATTGGTAAAGAGTAGGATAGCTGTGGCCATGGATTATTATTATAGAGTACACTATGTCTCACAAATATACCTGTTATGCTCTCATTGTACCATATGAATATCTTCACATACATGAAAAAAAAAATTCCTCAAGTCAGATATAATATGTGAGAAGTCATATAAATGATGCTGTTTAATATCCATGGTAAATTTCCCCATAGCCACGTTCTTAGATCATTGCATTACTACAGTTTGGACACTCAAGGGATTAAATAGTGGATCTGATCTTCTAGCTGATCTGTGCTGACAACTTGTCAGTTTAAGCAGAACCATTGAGTGTACACATCAAACATAAAAGCTATTGTATAACATCTGTCAGATGTCCAGCTGGGGAATGTTACTTTTCTATATCAATCTGGAGACCTACAGTATAACTCAAAATATTCGACTTTGTAATGTGAAGGCAGTACTTTTAATCAATTTATGACCAACAGCAGGGATACCTTGATGTATCGACATGAATGAAGTGAATACTTTATGTTAAATAGAACTACAGCACTCGGATATTTGGGTGCTTAGGTAGGGATTCCATTCCGTACTAATACTCCAAGTAAAACCTGGCCCTCCATCAACTTTAGTCTTGTAATACTTTTATTCACAATCCACAGTAATATCTGTGACGTTTCGGTCTAAATTCAACCTTTTCCAAACAATCGGATTGCATAAATCTTAGCCGTCGTGAATGTAGGCACTGGTAACTGTGACGCCCCTCCCCAGGTAAAGGCGCATCTACCTAGTGAATACTGTGTTATTACCTTTGTCATCCTGCATAAGATTAGTACATAATTAACTATCTGCTTGTGTCAAGACTATGCCCTATAGATATTAGATCCCATTAACTTCAGTGGGATCCCTACGCAAAAATCTAATATATATGTGACTGTACGCACAAAGTAGAACTTTACCTTCTAAAAACAAGGGTGTACATACCATGGAGGGAAGTCATTTGGCTGCTACGGGACCCTTGAATTAGAGTGCCCCCAGAAGTGTTTCGTTCCATGCGTTTTTTGTTTTTTTTGTGCAGGACTCCTCTCTCCAGAGGAACAACATTATTTTCAAACAAGTGGATGGGGAATTGGCCCATGATTGCCGAAGGGGGAAAAACACATCTGGCCATTCTGTGCTGGATGGCAAAATCTAACACTATAAAGAGGGCCCATTTCGATCTTTGCTATGAAGCCTCCACTCTTCCACGTATACCACTGCCCACAATGTACACATTTCCATTTGTTACTGTCTAGTTCTTTTATCTAAACAGTCATCTTAAAATTTTGATCAAGCGTGTGTTAGATTCACATGCCTTACAGAAACAACAATTCCATTACTGAAGACACAGCGTCTCCACACAGGTCTAATCCACACTGCCATTATGACGTGGCATGGTTAAATCATCCTAACTAAAACTGCATCCGGTATGTATGTGGCGGCGCCACATTTAAAACTACAGCTGCCATTGCCTGCATCAAAATGAAGGCACATTATATACAAAATAAATGACAGTACAAGTGAAATAAAGCATGCAGTCCTCCGCAACATATCATCCGCCTGGATCTGAATTCGTTGGGAAAAAAGCAAGTTAAGGCCCAGTTCACATAGCGATTTTTGGCTCTGATATTTTGATACAGAAATCACGTCAGAATCAGCACCAAAAACGCCTCAATTCTCTCTCCATTGATTTCATTGTAAGTTAAAGGCGTTTTTTACTGGCAGGTTTTGTCCGCTAGCGGAAAAAAAAATGTCATGACTTATCTTGGAGCAGTTGTCATTTCTGAATCAATTGAATTTCTATTGAAATCAATGGGAGATGGGAAAAAAATGTGCCGTTCGTTTGGATTCGTTTTTGATGCAGTTTTTGATCAAAAACTGCCCCAGGTCAAAACAGAGGATTAAGATTATTATTTTTTTTATTTTTACAACTACACCCAAACACCGTTTTATTCGTTTTTATTTTGTGTAAAGCTTTAACATTTTTTAATGTATTTTTTATTATTTTTCATGCACAGTTACCAGTAGATACCAGTATTCAGTATCTAATATTCATTTAAAGGATCTTCCATATAATTTTTTTAAGAAAGTTTTTCAGATACCGTAGGGTTTTTTTCAGGTATTTTTAAATAGAATGTCCTGTTATGTAAACGCTTGTGTCTAAAGTAATTACAGAAAAATAAAACTGCCAGCTGTTTGTATAATATAGTTACAGAACTGTATACTAACAGTGAAAAGTAGCGTCAATTGCTGCAGAACACAAGCGTTTCGATCTCTTAGGCCCCATGCACATGACTGTAAAAAATCTCCGTAGTTGCGGACCGTAATACAGTCCGCAATTACGGACCCATTCAGTTCTATTGGCCGTCTCACCATTCCATATCGCTACAGATAGGTGTCCGTGCCGTAGAACTGTGCCGGAAATTATGAAGCATGTCCTATTTTTCATATTTTACGTTCCGTGCTCCCATACTTTGTGCTCCTCAGAGCTTAGGTAAGTCTTTAGTAATAGGTTTATTAAAGTGAGCACATCATCTCTGTACATAAAATCCAGCCAAAAATCCACGAATCTCTGGTTTAGAAGGTAAAGTACAATAGTGCAGAACCACGGTCCAACATTAGTCCTCATGCAAACATGGCTGTATTACGGATCACTCTTGTATGGATATGTAATAAGGTGACTGTAGAATGCACACGGCTGTATTACGGATAACTCTTGTATGGATATGTAATAAGGTGACTGTAGAATGCACATGGCTGTATTACGGATCACTCTTGTATGGATATTTAATAAGGGGACTGTAGAATGCACACGACTGTATTATGGATCACTCTTGTATGGATATGTAATAAGGGGAATGTAGAATGCACACGGCTGTATTACGGATAACTCTTGTATGGATATGTAATAAGGTGACTGTAGAATGCACACGGCTGTATTACGGATCACTCTTGTATGGATATGTAATAAGGGGACTGTAGAATGCACACGGCTGTATTACGGATCACTCTTGTATGGATATGTAATAAGGGGACTGTAGAATGCACACGGCTGTATTACGGATCACTCTTGCATGGATATGTAATAAGGTGACTGTAGAATGCACATACGGCTGTATTACGGATCACTCTTGTATGAATATGTAATAAGGTGACTGTAGAATGCACATACGGCTGTATTACCGATCACTCTTGTATGGATATGTAATAAGGTGACTGTAGAATGCACACGGCTGTATTACGAATCACTCTTCTATGGATATGTAATAAGGTGACTGTAGAATGCAAATGGCTGTATTACGGCTCACTCTTGTATGGATATGTAATACGGTGACTGTAGAAATCTAGAGGACTATACTGTACCTCTGTGTGCCTTTGAGGTACACAGGAGTTTTTTTTCCCCCATACATGCAGCTTTGCACTTATCCTGACTAGGATCCTTTGATCATTTTTTAAATGTAGTTTTGGATAGCTTGCATTAATTTATGCTGGCAAGCATGCTCTACAAATATTAATCATACTCCTTCATGTGAGCCTTATTTATAATGATTCCCACATTTTTTTGTTTTTGTCATGGCATCTATTATGTAGTCCGTGCTTGTTATTTATGGTTAACTTCAGACATTCCTATTTCTGACACTCGATGCTTCTAAACTGGTGTTCTGTCACCTAACTATATTTCTACTGGTTCTTCATGTTATCACCATTGATTTCTCCCCTCAGTTACTTCTAGTAAGACCTCATGCACACGACACGACCGTAATGGTTTTTACTGTCTGCAAATACGGATTCACATTCGTAGCTGTTCGCAATTGCGGAAGCGCCAATAGACTTATATGGGCGAGTCTGTGCCGCAATTGTGGACAGGTTCTATTATTTATGCTGCCCGGGCACACATCTGATTTATGTGCATGGGGCCTTATTGTGTCTTGTTCCTCAGGAGTTAAGACAAAGTAATTCACTATATCTTCTGAGTTACATTTTTTTTAATTAATTTGCTCATACATGATGGAGAACCTGGATTATCTGTTTGTAGAATGGAATATAGACCCATGTACACCAGCAGATAATTAGCTGGGCTCCATCAAGCGATCATGCTTGATAATCGCCATATGTGAGTAGGTGTAGCGACTGAACGACTTGCGATAAAACGCTTGTTTAGTGTACAAATGACTGTTTATACGAACATAAAAATATTGTTGCTTTTTCCGATATTGTGGTATGTAAACATGAATCATTTAATTGATAGGGGATATGTGACATTGTTAAATATGTGACCAAATAAAACATTTTACCAATTATTAAGAAATAATGTGTGTAAATACTTGCCTGGAAACACTATTCAATAGCTTACAGAAACCGTATTGAAGATCGCTCATATGAACATCTGCTCATGTAAATAAACCTTAAAGGGAATGTGTGGCGAATTAAACCTTTTTTTTTTAAGTAAGTTAGTTATTTCTATTATATTTTTTATGTTTCTTGCTGTATTTTTATTTTTTTTCTTCCACATGGTGGAAAGTATTACAAATTAAATAATAATTTGACATGTTTTCCTATGTTGGCCACCAGAGGGAGCACTTCCCGGAATTACAGCAAGGTGAATAAGGCAAAGAAACCTGACTCACAACTGCCGTAAATGTGGCAGGGAATCTCACCGCCTCCCTATTTTTGGCTACAAGCCAGGAAAAGGTGTTTTCAAATTGCTAAGCATTGTCTGGCTGCCATTTTGGGAGTGATTGTACAAATGGCAGCTGGCAGAAGCTATAGGACACACCAAAAGGCTAAGGGTATGTTCTCATGCTTACTAAAAAAAAAAGTCAGAAAATTGATGTATTTTACGCACACACAGCGCTGCTACACTCGCACACACTGCACTGCTACACACAGACACGCACACAGTTATAGCAGGTAATTATTGGAAGTAGGCCGTAAAAAATAAAATCTACAATCTTTCAAAGGAAATGTAGGTTTAGCTAATTTTTTCTCATTTCCACAAGGACTAAAGGAGAAAAAGCACCACCACTTTTGTAAAGCTATTTCTGCCGATTAAAAGAGTACCCCACATGTGGTCCTAAATTGCTGTTTGGACACACGACAGGGCTTAGAAGGGAAAGTGCACCATTTGGCTTTTGGAGCTCAAATTTAGCAGGAATGGTTTGCGGAGGCCATGTCACATTTGCAAAGCCCCCGAAGGGACAAAACAGTGGAAACCTCCCACAAGTGACCCCATTTTGGAAACTACACCCCTTTAGGAATTCATCTACGGGTGTAGTGAGCATTTTGACCCCACAGGGGTTTTATAGATTTTATTAGAATTGGGCAGTGAAAATAAATACAATCCTTTTTCTTCAAAAAAGACATAGCTTTAGCTCAACATTTTTCATTTTCTCAACAAATAAAGGAAAAAAATGAACCCCAACATTTGTAAAGCAACTTCTCTGGAGTACGGCAATACCCAATATGTGGTCATAAACTGCTGTTTGGGCACACGGCAAGGATCAGAAGAGAAGGAGCGCCATTTGGTTTTTAGAGTACAGATTTTGCTGTATTGATTTCACGGCACCATATCGCTTTAGCTCAAAGTTTTTTATTTTCTCAATAAATAAAGGAAAAAAAGAAAAACGTTTGTAAAGCAATCTCTCCTGAGTACGGCAGTACCCAACATGTGGTCATAAACTGCTGTTTGGGCACATAGTAGGGCTCAGAAGGGAAGGAGTGCCATTTGGCTTTTGGAGTACAGATTTTGCTGGATTGGTTTAGCCCCTGTGGGACTAAAACAGTGAAAACCCCCCTCAAGTAACCCCATTTTGGAAACTACACCCCTCAAGGTATTCACCTAGGGATATAGTGAGCATTTTGACCCCACAGATGTTTCATAGATTTTATTAAGATTTTGAAGTGAAAATAAAAAAATCCTTTTTCTTCAATAAGATGTAGCTTTAGCTATTTTCTCAATAATTAGAGGAAAAAAAGAGCCACAAGGTACGGCAATACCTGATATGTGGTCATAAACTGCTGTTTGGGCACACAGTACAGCTCAGAAGGGAAGGAGTGCCATTTAGCTTTCGGAAGTACAGATTTTGCTGGATTGGTTTCTGGTCACTATGTTGCATTTGCAAAGCACCTGTGGGACCAAAACAGTGGAAACCGCCCACAAGTGACCCCATTTTGTAAACTACACCCCTCAAGGTATTCACCTAGGGGTGTAGCGAGCATTTTAACCCCGCAGATGTTTTGCAGAAATTAGTGTGCACTCGATGTTGCAGAGTGAAAATTGTATTTTTTCCATAGATATGCCAATATGTGGTGCCCAGCTTGTGCCACCATAACAAGACAGCTCTCTAATTATTATGCTGTGTTTCCCATTTTTAGAAACACCCTACATGTGGCCCTAATCTTTTGCCTGGACTATCGACAGGGCTCAGGAGTACCATGCGAAATTGAGGCCTAATTTGGCAACTTTGGTTCACAATTGCAGAGGCTGTGATGTGAAATAATAAAAGAAACCGCTGAGAAGTGACCCCATTTTGGAAACTACACCCCTCAAGGCATTTATTAAAGAGTGTAGTGGGCGTTTTAACCTCACAGGTCTTTTCCATAAATGCTTGCATTGCGGATGGTGAAAAGCAAAAAATTTTATTTTTCCCTAGATGTGAAATTTTAGTGGGAAATATGTTGTGCCCAGCTTATGCCACTGGAGACACACACCCCAAAATTTTTTAAAAGGGTTCTCCCAAGTATGGCGATGCCATATATGTGGAAATAAACTGCTGTTTGGGCTCACTGTAGGGCACAGAAGAGAAGGAGCGCCATTTAGCTTTTGGAGCGTGGATTTTGCTTGGTAGTAGTTTTGTTTGGAGTACATGTAAGCTGGGCAGAGTAAATTAGGGGCATAGTCAGGTGGTATAATAATGGGGTAAACAATAAAATAATCCATAGAGATTTGTTACGCTGTGAAACAATCCTTTATGCATAGGCAGGGGCGTAACTAGGAAACACTGGGCCCCATAGCAAACTCTTGACCGGGCGCCCCAGGGTGCCACAAGCAGCCCCCCTTATAAATAGTGCCCCCTGTAGAATGTGCCATACAGCCCCCCTGTAGACAGTGCTATATAGCCCCACTATAGAACCAACCTCAGTACATAAATACAGCACCAAATCCAACCTCAGAACATAAATACATCCCCAGAACCAAGCTCAGTACATATATACACAGAACCAAAACCAATCTCATACGTATATACAGCACCAGAACCAAGCTCAGTACTTACATACAGCATCAGTACCAAGATCAATACATATATACAACACCAGGACAAATATAGCTCAATTTAGTGCAACCCCTGCCGTATTGGTTTGTACAGCGTAAAACTACAGCTCCCAGCATGGCCCGAACAATGGTGAGGATATGCTGGGAGATGCTGTTTCACAAAAAATAAATCATATCATAATCATCTCGATGCAGATCATACAGTGACTACAGTGCTGATTAGAGGCAGAATAAACATTTACATTAAGTGACTCACCGGTGACGTCTCAGAATCTAGTTCTTTTCTTCTCCCTCCGGTCCAGACATCTGTGATGGATTTCTACCAGGCATGACCCATTTCTGCAGTTTTCCGCTCAGATGTCTTCAGCTTCTCACTTTTAAAACATTTCTGCACCTATAAACAAAGTTAAAATTCTCAACACCTCTTGCACCTCTAACTATAATAGTGCCATACACTGTGTCCCAGATTTTAATAGTACCATACATTGTCACACACACACACTGTGCCCCCTGTAGATAGTGCCCCCATAGCCAACGTGCTGCCCTACATATAGCTTTCCCTATAGGTAGTGCTCCATGTATAGCCCACCTCTGTAGACAGTGCCCTACATATAGCCACCCTGTTGCTGGTACCCCGCAGGTAACCCACCCCTGTATATAGTGTCCCACATATAGCCCACCCCTATAGTAAGTGACCTAAAAAAATAGATCCCCTATAGATAGTGATCTACATATAGCCCACACCTGTATAGTGTCTCACATATAGCGCCCGCTGTATATATTGCCCCACATATAGACCACTCTGTAGATAGTGCCCCAAAAATAGACCCCCCTGTAGATAGTGGCCCACATATAGACCCCCCTATATATAGTGGCCCACATCCCCACATATAGACCCCCCTGTAGATTGTGCCCCACATCCCCACGTACAGACCGCTCCTGTAGATAGTGGCCCACATATAGACCCCCCTGTATATAGTGGCCCACATCCCCACATATAGACCCCCTGTACAGCGGCGTAACTACCGCCGTAGCAGCCTGCGGCATGAGGGGGCCCGTGTCGCCCGCCGGCACGGGCCCCCACCATGGCTGGAGGCTCCGCTAGCAGCCACTATGGCTGCTACAGTGCGACGCCACTGAATACTACGGCAGAGCAGGGAGGTACTCCCCGCTCTGCCATTAAACAAAAGACATGTATCCCCTATCCACAGGATAGGGGATACATGTGTGATCGTTGGCATTGATAGGGAGAACGGGCGACTGAAAGTTCCCTGAAGTTCTCCATCACAAACCTCAGACTTCCAGGGTCTGTGTCGGCAGCTCCGTAGAAATGAATGGAGCGCCGGTCGCGCTTGTGCGCATGCGTGACCAGCGCTCCTTTCATTTTTATTGAGCTGCGCAGACGCCGGAAGTCAGAGGTTAGTCATGGAGAACTTCGGGGGACTTTCAGTCCCCCGTTCTCCCTATCGCTGCCAGCGATCACACATGTATCCCCTATCCTGAGTAGAGGGGATACATCTCTTTTGTAGGACACACTGTAGGTCAGATTTTTTTGGGGGGTTGGGGCTGCATGGCGTTACCTACAAGGGGGCTGTATAGCGTTACCTACAGGGGAAGCTGTATAGCGTTACCTACAGGGGGGCTGTATAGCTTTACCTACAGGGGGGCTGTATAGCGTTACCTACAAGGGGGGCTGTATAGCGTTACTTACAGGGGGGCTGTATAGCGTTCCCTACAGGGGGGGCTGTATAGCGTTACCTACAGGGGGGCTGTATAGCGTTACCTACAGGGGGGCTGTATAGCGTTACCTACAGGGGGGCTGTATAGCGTTACTTACAGGGGGGCTGTATAGCGTTACCTACAGGGGGGCTGTATAGCGTTACCTACAGGGGGGCTGTATAGCGATACCTACAGGGGGGCTGTATTGCGTTAGCACCATACAGCCCCCTCTGTAGATAACGCCATACAGCCCCCCTGTAGATAACGCCATACAGCCCCCTCTGTAGATAGCGCCATACAGCCCCCTCTGTAGATAGCGCCATACAGCCCCCCTTGTAGAGAACGCCATACAGCCCCCCTGTAGATAACGCCATACAGCCCTCCTGGAGATAACACCATACAGAGTCCCCCTTTGTAGATAACGCCATACAGGCCCCTCTGTAGATACCTACAAAGCGGGCTGTATGGCGTTATCTAAGGGGGGACTCTGTATTGCATTATCTACAGGGGGGCTGTATGGCGTTATCTACAGGGGGGCTGTATGGCGTTCTCTACAAGGGGGGCTGTATGGCGCTATCTACAGAGGGGCTGTATGGCGCTATCTACAGAGGAGGCTGTATGGCGTTATCTACAGGAGGGCTGTATGGCGTTATCTACAGAGGGGGCTGTATGGCGTTATCTACAGGGGGGTTCTGTATGGCGTTATCTACAGGGGGAGGGCAGTATGGCGTTATCTACAGAGGGGGCTGTATGGCGTTATCTACAGGGGGGCTGTATGGCGCTATCTACAGAGGGGGCTGTATGGCGTTATCTACAGGGGGGCTGAATAGCGCTATCTACAGAGGGGGCTGTATGGCGTTATCTACAGGGGAGGCTGTATGGCGTTATCTACAGGGGGGGCTGTATGGCGTTATCTGCAGGGTGGCTGTATGGCGTTATCTACAGGGGGGGCTGTAAAAAAGGCACTATCTACAAAGGGGGGTGGTGTGAGGGGGTGCCCCAGTCAAAAGTTTGCTATGGGGCCCAGTCTTTCCTAGTTACGCACCTGTATATTGTGCCCCACATCCCCACATATAGACCCCCCCTGTTTATAGTGGCCCACATATAGACGACCACCTGCAGTTTTATGAGGAAAAAAAACTTGGCATGCTCACATGATCCCGTTCCCACGCTGTTCGCTGGCAATGCAGATCTGCTCTCTTCTGAGCAGGTCTGCTGGAGCTGAACGAGCGTGGTCCAATGACGCTGATTGGCGGGGCAGAATAACTTGCCCCGTCAATCAGCATCTTTCAAGCGTGGGAGCAGCGCGATGACGTCATCGCGCCGCTAGCCAATCAGCGTCATTCTAAGGCGCTGGATGGTCAGGCACGGAACATGCACGGCCATTCAGCGCTAGTGCATGTGCATGTATTTGGCTCCGGTGCTAGCGACGCCTACAGGCATGAGAGGGCCTGTGTCGCCCGGCCCATACTTGTTGGAGTCTCGGCGGCGCGGGCCCCATAGTAGCAGCGCTACTGCTGTAGCAGCCTTAACGGCTGCTAGCGACGCCACTGGGCATATGGGGGGCGTGTTGGCTGGCGGCACGGGCCCCCTCAAGCCCCGGGCCCCGAAGCCGCCGCTACAGCTGCTACCGTGGTAGTTATGCCACTGTGCATAGGCAAGTGTCGCACTGATAAATGTCCTTTCTTAACCCCCTTTTGGTCCACACTCCACACTCCGCACCTTTGCAGTTTGGAGAATTTTGCTGGGAAGTATTGTCCTGGTATAATACGGGCACCCTCGCTTAGAGCAGATATGTTTGGGGCCTCCCCTTCCTGGTTCCCTAATTTTAGGACCTTGATAATTCGCCACTTGAAACAGAAGAAATGTTCCCCTCGGGGATGCAGAAGTGCATATTCTTCTTTCCTGACTTATTGGAGCTTTAACTAATCTTATTTTTTCATAGACGTAGTGGCATGAGGGCTGTTTTATTGCGGGACGAGCTGTACTTATTATTAGTACCATTCTGGGGTACATGTGACTTTTTGATCACTTGTTATCCTTTTTATTGGGAGGCAATTTGATCATAAAACAGCAATTCTGCCATAGTTTTTTAGTTTTTTTTTATACAGCGTTCACCACGCGTCATAAATTACATGTTAACTTTATTCTGCGGGTCAGTACGATTCCGGCGATACCAAATTTATAGAACTTTTTTATGTTTTACAACTTTTTGCACAATAAAATTACTTTTGTAAAAAGAATGTATTTTTTCTGTCGCCAAGTTGTAAGAGACATAACGTTTTAATTTTTTCGTTGACGGAGCTGTATGAGGGCTTGTTTTTTGGGAGACGAGCTATAGTTTTTATAGGTACCATTTTTGAATACATGTGATTTTTTGATCACTTTTTATTTCAATTTTTGGAAGATAAAGTGACCAAAAAAACAACTATTCTGCATTATTTTTTAGTTTATTTTTTTACGGCGTTCACTGCACGGGACAAATAACATAATATTTTTATAGTTCAGGTCGTTACGGACGCGGTAATACCAAATATGTATGGTTTTATTATTTTTTTTCAATAATAAATGACTTGATAAGGAACAAAGGGTGTTTTATTTTATTACTTGAAACTTTTATTTTATTTTTTACATCTTTTATTTTTACTTTTTTTTTTTTTACACTTTTCTTTAGTCCCACTAGGGGACTTGAAGGTCCAACTGTTTGATTGATGTTCTAATACATTGCACTACTACTACAGATCAGGCTCCGAACGGGACGTAATCGGCTTCCGTAATGGCAGAGAGGAGGCCATTCTTAGGCCTCCTGTTGCCATAGTAGCAGTTGGCAGCCTTGCCATCACATGGCAGGCTGCCGATATGTTACAAACCACTTTGATGCAGCGATCGCATTGGATCGCTGCATCGAAGGGGTTAATGGCAGGAATCGGAGCTAGCTCTGTTTCCTGCCGTTACAGCGGGGTGTCCGCTGTAACATACAGCGGACACCCACTGCTTATGACGCCGGCTCAGCTGCTGGGCCGAAAGCTGAGCCGCCCCTATCTTGCCGATGGTACCGGAAGTTGGGGTGACGGTGGCTAAAAACTCTTCACATACTGCGATCTCTATTGAACGCAGCATCTGAGGGGTAATTCGACCGAATCCTGAGCCCGCACTATCACCGCGACGTAATTGTACTGCGCTTTGCGGGAAGCCCTGCCCGACAGCGCCGTATATATACGGCAGATGTCGGAAAGGGGATAAAGGGGTTATCTTGGATTTGAATTTTTTTATTAACCCCTTAGTGATCACCAATATACCTTTTCACGACAGTCACTAAGGGGCCTTAGGTTACGCCGCCACCTTTTCACAGCAGCCTTGTCTAAGTCCTACACGGGTGTCCTGTGCAGGCTTAAGCCAGTGTTCGGCTGTCTGATGACTGCCGGGCCCCTGTTCCAACGGTAGCGATCGAATCATTAGTAACAGCAGCATTTAAGTTGTTTGCAGAGGGAGGGAGCTCCCTCTCTTACACATCGGCGGCCTGCAAATGCAATCGCGGGCCCCCAATGGAGTGCCATGGCAGCCAGGGGCCTAACAAAGGCCCCAGGCCTGCCCTGATTATATGCCTATTAGGCCATGCCAGAGACACGTCCTTTTAGATTGCTTGTCAGTTTTAGGGCGGGTTTACACAAGCGTGTGCGTTTTGCGGAAGCAAAAAATGCGGCGTTTTGCGTGCGCAAAAGGCACTTAACAGCTCCGTGTATCAGCCCTGTATGATGCGCGGCTGCGTGCCGCCATCATTATGACAATCCGTTTGGATGTTTGTAAACAGAAAAGGACGTGGTGCTTTTCTGTTTTCATTCATCCTTTACAGTGCTGTTGCGCGAATCACGCTTGTCCCACAGAAGTGCTTCCGTGTGACATCCGTGGTTTTCACGCACCCATTGACTACAATGAGTGCGTGATGCGCGAAAAACGCACAAGTATAGGACATGTCGTGCGTTTCACGCACAGACATACGCTGCACCTGTCTGCACGGCCCCATAGACTAATATAGGTCCGTTGCACGGACGTATAACATGCCCGTGTGAATGAGCCCTTACACTGACAGGCAATAATGCTTTTGTATACTAAGTATACCGAAGCATTATATCTGTGATCAGAAGATCGCATAGTTAAGACCCCTAGTGGGACTAAAAAAGAATTTTAATAAATGCTAAATACAAATTAATTAATGAAGATTACAGTTAAGAACAAAACAATTTTTTTTTTCCATTAAAAAGTGGTTTTATTTAGTAAAAGTGTAAAAAAGAAATAAAAGTACACATATATGGTATCGACGTGACCACAATGACCCAAACAATAAAGTTAACGTGTAATTTAAACCGCAAGGTGAACGCAAAAAAACTATGGCAGAATTGCTCTTTTTTTCCATTGCCCCCCAAAAAGTAATAATAAAAGTTAATCAGTAAGTCCCATGAACACCGGATAAGTACCAATAAATACTACGTCTCGTCGCACAAAAAACAAGCCCACATATCACTACATTGACGGAAAAATAAAAAAGTTATGGCTCTTGGAAAGTGATAATGCAAAAACAAATAATTTTACTTCAAAACAGTTTTCACTGTGTAAAAGTAGTAAAACATAAAAAACCTCTACATATGTGGTATCGTCGTAATCGTACCGACCCATACAGCTATGTTGACAGAAAAATAAAAAAGTTATAACTCTTTAGATTCGACAATGGAAAAACAAAAAAAAACTGCTTGGTCATTAAGGCCTAAGGTAGGCTGGTCACTAAGGTTTTTATGGGCTTAAAATTCTTTTTTTACACATAGCATGTAACTGCTGCAGCCAATCAGAGGGCTCAGCGGGGCTCAGTAGTGACCAATCGTATTTCTGGCATAATCCCAGATATACAACATATGACCACTGAGCCCTCTGATTGGCTGCAGCGGTCACATGCGCTGTGCATGTAAACAACCACCTGGAGTGCCGCCGGAGTCTCAGCGCTGGATCGCTGGGGGCAAAGATAGGTAAGTATTGCTTTTTTTTATTTATTTATTTTATTTACAGCTCCTATTAAAAAAAAGTTCACATCCCGGATAAACCCTTTAAGTTCTTAGCCTTCTACTCATTAACCGTTTGGACTTCTTCGTTTCACCATAGACATTTGCTCTCTTTTTGGCTATTTTTGCAGTCTTCAATGTCGCCTTTTGTTCCTGCCATTGGTTTTCCCTTATATCGCTCACTATGATTCAGTCCCTTACTACCAGTCTTGACTTGGGGTACACATATATATAATTTGACAATAATGACAACTACTTTCTGAATAAGTTCTGGAATATTCAATGTCAACTGTATTGTCTTCACATTCCAAGAAACTTAATCTTCATAAGCAGCATTTGTATTGAAACATTTTATCGTATCAATAGCAGAAGATAAATATCTCAGGAGAATGTCAACTCACAAAGGCTTCGTTCACATCTGCGTCAGGGCTCCGTTCACGCGTTCCGTCTGAGCTTTCCGCCAGGGGAACCCACGAACAGAACCCTGACTGAAACAAACAGAAAGCACAGGTTTCCGTTTGCATCACCATTGATTTCAAGGGTGACGGATCCGGTGCAAATGGTTTCCGTTTGTCTCCGTTGTGCAAGGGTTCTGTCGTTTTGACGGAAGCAATAGACTGCGCTATTCATTCCGTCAAAACGACGGAACCCTTGCACAACGGAGACAAACAGAAACCATTTGCACAGAATCCGTCACCCTTGAAATCAAAGGTGATGCAAACGGAAACCTATGGTTTCAGTCAGGGTTCCGTTCATGGGTTCCCCTGGCGGAAAGCTCAGACGGAACTCATGAACGGAGCCCTGACGCAGATGTGAACGAAGCCTCATAACCAGTACATCATGTTGGTGGCATGCAACCTGAAAAGTAATGAATGCACATATAGGGCACGTTCAGACGTGGCAGAATTTTTCCGCTGCAAATGTTGGTGCAGATTTAGGGCAATTACACAACGAATCTGCACCAACATTTGCATATTTGACAGGTAACTCAGACGTTGCAGATATCACAGCGGACTTGCCACAGATTTCAGTTTTTGCATTGCAAAGGCTGAAATCCGCAGTGAAATTCCGCTTCTACTCCGCAATGGAAAGAGCATGCTGTGGAGGGAAAATTCTGCACCGCAGCCTGATTTCCGCACAGTTATTTTCTGCAACGTCTGAACGAAGTTTCCTAAAAATGTATAGAAATAAATGAAAAAAAAAATGGCTGCTGCAGAATTCCACTGCGGACTGTCCGCAGCCGAATTCAACAGCAATTCCGCCACGTGTGAATGTGCCCTTATAGTACAACGTACTCAATGCCCTTATCTGCCACCAGATAAACACCATTCAATTTGTACAGGTTGTAAAGGGGAAGTGAAAGTTGGAATCATTACTGAAAACCACCTTTACAAGTCTTCAGGTAAGGAAGTTCTGTGTCAGGACTGATAACAATTAACCATTTGTTATCTAAAGAGCTAGAATTGCAGAGTGAAGTAGTGGTGACAAGTTCCTCTGATAATGAGATTAGTGAAACAGCAGTCATTTCTCTTGCCACTGAGATCCACAGATGACAAATTTACTCATCTCTGTTCTCCCGACATATGCTGCTGACACTGAATTGCCGGTGACCTTTAATGACAAGTATTTGCAGTCTGGATGTTATACTGAGATGTTAATCATGCAGAATGTAAGGTAGGTACAACACAGACAGAATTATTCATCTTTATAAAGTATCTGCGCGAATGCTCAAGTCACATTACTGGTGTCATAAACCAACGTTGCAAATAGAGATGGACAAATTTATTTCGAGTATTTAATGAATAATGGAGTGCAGGTTTTTTTTAACACAGTGACTGATTATAAGAGTGAAACTTTCTATAGCATACTAAGAATAGGGTTAGGAGATTAATTATGGCCTCCGGAATAAGGGAACTTGAACTCCATGTGAAAGGGACAGTCTTTTTAAGGTTGTCTGGTTTAGAATAGTCTATTAGGAAATTCTGCATTAATATAGAGTGGTGACCAATTCAGGACCCTTCATTTTTAGCCAGTGAAAATAAGCTACACGAGACTCTCTCCCTATGGAGAACCAATGAGCACTATGTAATACTTTGTTTCCCCTGTGAAGGTGCTGTAGGGGAATTGTACACTTGCAGCTGATTTCTGGGGCCCTAGCAGAGGAACACCCTGTGATCGGAGGACGTGTTTCACAAAAAGTTATTGACCAAACCGGAGAAATCTACTTAAAAGATGAGCAACTTTTTATGACCCTATGAACAAGTTATTGATTTGGATACAATGTGGCTAAAGGTCCAGAAGTCTAACCGTCTTGAGCAGGGTCAGTGAAAGCCAGAGTTTACAGTAGAGCATTATCAGTATTTTCACACGTGGCAGATTAGTAATGGAATTCAATATAGAAAATACGCAGAATTTTAGAGTAGCATCAAAGTGGATGAGATTTGAACAAATCTAATCCACACGCTGCAGTAAAAATCCACTGAGAAAAAAAGGTTCAGAAATTGACCTGCAGTGCGGATTTTTGATCAATGTCAATGTATGCTGCGGAATCGTCGTACTTTAATTGCAGTTTTTATCCATTGAGGGCATAAATAGCTATAAATCAGCAGCTCCATTTTGCTATACTGTCTCCAGGAGAATCTTGACTTCGTCACAGGATCCACATCATACAAGAATTGGAAATAGACCAAAGCACTCCACAATTTGCTAAAAAACATTTCTTTATTCACCAAACATCTGCAAAACATATTCTGCTCACATGAATTGGAGCCCTCTTTAAAGCTGCTGTCAGTCTGTGTGCTGTATACTTCCAAACTTAGCTTTGCGGGATGTAACTTATTTTACACTATGTCTGGATTGTCTTTGATGGACGTTGCCTATTCCCATGTGCCCTTATTTTCTATCTATCCATCCATCCATCCATCCATCCATCCATCCATCTATCTATCTATCTATCTATCTATCTATCTATCTATCTATCTATCTATCTATCTATCTATCTATCTATCTATCTATCTATCTATCTATCTATCTATCTATCTATCTATCTATCTATCTAATCTATATACGTATATGTATATTTATCACAATACAGACAACTTTCTGAGGGCACTCCTTTCTTCCAAATTTACTATTAGTACTTAACATTATAATTTGATGCCAAACATTAGAAATTAAATGGAGGTCTTACATAGTTATATGACAGTCATTTGGTAAGAAGTGTACAACCATTACATATACAAATATATAAAAGAGGCTACAAACCCAACATAATAACTGAATGCATATAAAACCTTAACGGGTTTAGCACAAGTTAAAATTTTTATTTTACTAGTATACTTACTTCATTTTATGGTGCGGCACATACTAATACCGTGCATGCCTCATTGCACATCTAAACATTTATTGTGGGCCCCTTTAAGTCTGCAAATGTTTAAAGAGGCTCTGTCACCACATTATAAGTGCCCTATCTTCTACATAAGGAAATGGGCGCTATAATGTAGGTGACAGTAATGCTTTTTATTTAAAAAAATGATCTATTTTCACCACTTTATTAGCGATTTTAGATTTATGCTAATGAGTTGCTTAATGCCCAAGTGGGCGTGTTTTTACCTTCGACCAAGTGGGCGTTGTACAGGGGAGTGTATGACGCTGACCAATCAGCGTCCTGCACTCCTCTCCATTCATTTAGGCAGCGTATAGGGATCCTTTTAGATCCTTATGTGCTGTCTTATACTAACACATTAACAATACTGAAGTGTTTAGACAGTGAATAGATATTCCACGGGATGTCTATTCACAATCTCTGCACTTCATTACTCTGTCTGTGGTAGTTACAGCAGAGCAAGCGTAATCTCGCGAGATTACGCGGTAAATGACAGGTTACGAGATTACGCGTCCTCTGCGGTAACTACCACAGACAGAGTAACGAAGTGCAGAGATTGTGAATAGACATCCCGTGGAATATCTATTCACTGTCTAAACACTTCAGTATCGTTAATGTGTAAGTATAAGACAGCACATACTGATCTAAAAGGATCCCTATGCGCTGCTTAAATGAATGGAGAGGAGTGCATGATGCTGATTGGTCAGCGTCATACACTCCTCTGTACAACGCCCACTTGGTCTAAAGTAAAAACACGCCCACTTGGGCATTAAGCAACTCATTAGCATAAATCTAAAATCGCTAATAAAGTGGTGAAAATAGATAGTTTTTAAAAAAAAAAAAAGCATTACTGTCACCTACATTATAGCGCCGATCTCATTATGTAGGAGATAGGGCACTTATAATGTGGTGACAGAGCCTCTTTAATGAGTAGTTTCTGATATATATCTCCCTACTACCAAATACATTTTATTTTTAACATAACACCTGCTTAGAACTTTATTATTTGTCTTCGCTTATTCAGTTGTTAATGACCTTAAAGAGGCTCTGTCACCAGATTCTCTAACTCCTATCTCCTATTGCATGTGATCGGCGCTGCAATGTAGATAACAGTAACGTTTTTTCTTTTAAACAAACGTTCATTCTTGGCCAAGTTATGAGCTATTTTATATATATGCAAATGAGCTTTGAAATGGACAACTGGGCGTTTTTTTTTGTATGTCCAACTGGGCGTGTATTGTGTTTTTAACTGGGCGTGTTTACGTGTATGACGCTGACCAATCAGTGACCAGTCAGCGTCATACACTCATCTCCATTGATTTACACAGCAGCGATGTGCAGCCACATACACAGAGATTAACGTTACTGCAGTGTCCTTATAATGAATACACATGATCGCCCAGTTAAAAACACAATACACGCCCAGTTGGACATAACGGAAAAAAAACGCCCAGTTGTCCATTTCAAACCTCATTTGCATATATATAAAATAGCTCATAACTTGGCCAAAAATGAACGTTTTAAAAAAAACAAAAAAAACACGTTACTGTTATCTACATTGTAGCGCCGATCACATGCAATAGGAGATAGGGGTTTCAGAATCAACTGTAGCCTCTGGTGCCGATGTGTCCTCGCTCGTCTGACACGATGCAGGACCTGTGAGTGACGTCACAGCAGTGATCAGGCAGAAGCTGGGCGTTCTGAAGAGAAGTGGATGATACTTCTCATCAGAACGCCCAGCTAGTAAAAGTAGTAAAAACGCCCCGATGTACGCACATAATACACGCCCAGTTGGACTTTTGCAAGCCTCATTTGCATAAATACAAAAATGGTCATAACTTGGCCAAAAATGCTCGTTTTTTAAAAATAAAAACGTTACTGTAATCTACATTGCAGCGCCGATCTGCTGCAATAGCAGATAGGGGTAGCAAAATCTGGTGACAGAGCCTCTTTAACCTACTGTAAGGGCACATTCAGACGTGGCAGAATTGCTGTTGAATTCCGCTGCAGCCGTTTTTTACATTTATTTCTATACATTTTTAGGAAACTTCGTTCAGAAGTTGTAGAAAATATTTGTGCGGAAATTAGGCTGCGGTGCAGATTTTTCCTCCGCAGCATGCTCATTATGTTGCGGAGAAGAAGCGGAATTTCACTGCAGATTTCAGCCTTTGCAATGCAAAAACTGAAATCTATGGCAAGTCCGCTGTGATATCCGCAATGTCTCAATTACCTGTCAAATATGAAAATATTGCTGCAGATTCGTTGCGTAATTGCCCCAAATCTGCAGCAACATTTGCAGCGGAAAACTCCTGCCACGTCTAAACATGGCTTAAATCTTATTACTTATACGTACGGTAGAGCTAGGAAAGAGGTGCCAAATAACCTGATTTTAGCTTCAGTGCCTTCATGCATCTTTAAACCCTCAAATCCAGGGTTAGGATCAAGTGGAGGGGGGGGGGGGGAGCACGCAGCACGCCTGTCAAAACTTTACTTATTATTTCAAAAAGTACAAACCAAGCGGCATCTTTATAATGGACTGGACCATTGTACAAGATCTCTTGTGTCACCCCAATTTTCATAGATTGTAAGCTCTTGCGAGCAGCGCCTTTACCCCTCTTGTATGATTTGGTAATTCACTTGTGACTATGTAAGGTCTGATATTGTCTGCACGTGTTCCCTCTGACTTGTAAAGCGCTGCAGATTATGTAACGCTATTTTTTATATATATATATATATATATATATATATATATATATATATATATATATATATATATATATATATATATATATAAAAATAAACATTATTATTATTACATCTTTTATAGAGATGTAAAATTATGCTAAAGAAGGTTAATTGCAAGCTCTTGGGGTGCAGAGGCCCCTTTTGTCAAGCAGGTATACAAAATAATACGATACGACGTTCTTCTATGTAAAGTATGTCATTGGTTTATTTTAATATCGCAGATGAACAATCTCTACATCTTGTTATAAAGTACAGATGTAGCCGTCTTTATCTTGACTTTTAGACGCATTAACTACACAGTGGCGAGATCCTTTAACTTGACGTTTTCAATGGCTTTTGTTGTGCGATATCACGCTGCAGCAAGTTATCAGAGTCAAGATAAAGATGGCTACATCCGTATACAACTTTTTTTTACTGAACGATCCAAAGAAAACTTTGTTTTTAACATTGAAGCTCTTCTCCGCAGACTTTTTCTTTGACGTCTGTCCTTGCTGAGTAAACTCGCACGGAGCGTTTTATTCCGACAAGCAGCCATGCTGAATCTTTAATAGAACGCTTGTGACTTTGTACGACATTTGCAATGTAATACCGCTCTGAGGTTATGATGTTATGCATATAAAACGGAGCATACCATTAGTAGGCATTACAGGGGGGGTTGCTGAAAAATGATATTTTTTTTTTACTGTGTGTCTGCGACTGCCGGATAAAGCGACAGCGTAATATTAATCAGGCTGTGAAATCCATGTGTCATGTCGCTACTTGGAACCCATCACACACGGTGAGAGCAGTGAGAGATATTTTTTCTTCTCTGACATTCCTCAGGCCCCAGACATGAACGCCCAATGCTTCCTGGTAGGTTTTTCTGACTGAGGGGGAGGGGCAGCGCATTAAGCAATGCAAGCTAGACATTACAGATAAGAGGCTGTACAGCTACAGTATGCTCAACAGACGGGTTTTCTGTGCCGCTGACTGATCGCTGTAGACGGATATATACGTCCTTTTATTTAGAATCGTATAAATAATTGACACGATGCCTTGGGTGGTCTGTACACAGTCTGCAAGTCTGAAAAATGTGAGAGGTAAGTTGCTTTTTTTTTTTTTTTGCATTTACAAGACTGTACGAGAGGAAATAACATTGAGCAGAGTGGTTACCGAGTAGCGTGGCCAGTAGAGAAAGATGGTGCAGCCATAGAGGGCACAGCTCTGGGCGCAGATTGACACTACGCACATCTGCTACTGAAAAGTCCGAGCTTTCCTGCAGCTGTGTGGCACTTTATATGTCTGGGAGAAGCCTGTGGGCTGCAGGCCATTCAATAACATGACAGAAGCTTCCTAGGTCTTCCTGGATGGTAGAAACTCCGCTTGGAAAGGGACAGGTGCGAGCGATATAAAGGGTTAATCCGATATGGGGCTATGCTCTCTGTCTTTTTAAAGGGGAAGGACATTTAAATCCACTGCAGTTTTCAGAATTCTTCTATCTAAGGTTGAAATCTCTTCTCTGTGAGGTGAATGGACTTCTACTACCTATAAATTATGTATGACGTGTTTAACTGGGTTTCCTTATATGGCTGGCGGTATATTTCTGTAGGGCGCTTCTCGCCAAGTTTTCAAGGTAGAAACGCCCCACGCGAGGGTTTTAATGTGATGTAAAGTGTCACGACGACTTAGAAAGGAATTGTGACCGTTACGTGTTATTCTTTCTACCATGGTAAATGGCTTGTTCACAGCTGGTCCCGTGACAGAGAAGAAATGATATTTTAAGGATGGTTTTCCTTTAATGGAAAGGCATTTTTACTGTCAAGCGCTTTTTTTCAGGGGGTATTTAGTGAGTCAGACGCATGCAATGGTTTTTAGGGCGGCTAATTGATTCGTATGTTATATTAGACGTAATGCAGAGGACAAGTGACATAAATCTGTAAAATAAGGTCTTTAAAGCCGAACTCCTTTCCGAATCTAAAAGATCAGGTGCAACTAACCCCAATATCACACGACCTGATGTCATACACTCACAGGGGACCAGCAGAGATATGAGGAGCTGTTTGGTGGTATCATTAAGCCCTGTTCACATCTGCGTCGGAGCAGTACAAGGGAATGCCGGACGCAATGGTGCAGCTGTAACTAACCCCAATATCACACTACCTGATGTCACACACTCACAGGGGACCAGCAGAGATATAAATAGAGCTGTTTGGTGGTCTCCTTAGGCCCTGTTCACATCTACGTCGGAGCAGAACAAGGGAATGCCAGATACAATGGTTCCGTTGTAACATGGACACCATCAGTTTCCGCTATTGTTTTCCGATAATTTCTGCCGGATCTGTGACGGAGACGCCTAACGGTGTTTTTTTCTTTTTATAAACTTGTCAGATACAATTCTGGGCTGGAAACGGAAGATATATTGACATGCTGCAGGCTTCAAAATACGCACCGCAGGTCAATTTTTACGTGCAGAAAAATTCAGCAACTTGTAGATGAGATTACTTGAACTCTCATGTACTTTTTAAGCACTGTATCACGCTGCGTATTTGCCGCTGGAAAATAAGCGCAGCAAATCTGCACGTAATACGCATTGTGTCCATTTGGCCTTACACTTTTGCTTAAAGAGGCTCTGTCACCACATTATAAGTGGCCTATATTGTACATGATGTGATTGGCGCTGTAATGTAGGTGACAGTGATGCTTTTTATTTAGAAAAACTATCTATTTTTACCACTTTATGAGCGATTTTTAGCTTTATGCTAATGAGTTTCTTAATGCCCAAGTGGGCGTGTTTATACTTTGGTCAGCGTCATGCACTCCTCTGTACAACGCCCACTTGGTCTAAAGTAAAACACGCCCACTTGGGCGTTAAGAAACTCATTAGCATAAAGCTAAAAATCGCTAATAAAGTGGTAAAAATAGATAGTTTTTCTAAATAAAAAGCACTGCTGTCGCCTACATTACAGCGCCCATCTCCTTATGTAGGAGATAGGGCACTTATAATGTGGTGACAGAGTCTCTTTAAGTTGTCGCTGTTCCTGCCTGTGACTTGGAGGAAACATTCTAGTCACCGCTTGTTATCAGGCTGTGTAGGGTCAAGTTGGATAGGGAAAGGCAATTCCTGGTCACTGCAGTGTTTCTTCCATGTCACAGACATACACAAGGACAGCTTAAAGAGGCTCTGTCACCAGATTTTGCAACCCCTATCTGCTATTGCAGCAGATAGGCGCTGCAATGTAGATTACAGTAACGTTTTTATTTTTAAAAAACGAGCATTTTTGGCCAAGTTATGACCATTTTTGTAGTTATGCAAATGAGGCTTGCAAAAGTCCAAGTGGGCGTGTATTATGTGCGTACATCGGGGCGTGTTTACTACTTTTACTAGCTGGGCGCTCTGACGAGAAGTATCATCCACTTCTCTTCAGAACGCCCAGCTTCTGGCAGTGCAGATCTGTGACGTCACTCACAGGTCCTGCATCGTGTCAGACGAGCGAGGACACATCGGCACCAGAGGCTTCAGTTGATTCTGCAGCAGCATCGGCGTTAGCAGGTAAGTCGATGTAGCTACTTACCTGCAAACACTGATGCTGCTGCAGAATCATCTGTAGCCTCTGGTGCCGATGTGTCCTCGCTCGTCTGACACGATGCAGGACCTGTGAGTGACGTCACAGCGTGATCTCTCGAGAACACGGCTGTCTGCACTGCCAGAAGCTGGGCGTTGTGAAGAGAAGTGGATGATACTTCTCGTCAGAAAGCCCAGCTAGTAAAAGTAGTAAAAACGCCCCGATGTAACGCACATAATACACGCCCACTTGGACTTTTGCAAGCCTCATTTGCATAAATACAAAAATGGTCATAACTTGGCCAAAAATGCTCGTTTTTTAAAAAATAAAAACGTTACTGTAATCTACGTTGCAGCGCCTATCTGCTGCAATAGCAGATAGGGGTTGCAAAATCTGGTGACAGAGCCTCTTTAAAGGGCTTGTACAGGATTAGAAAATATTGATGCTTTTTTCCAAAAACAGCGCCGCTCCTGTCCATGAATTTTTTTCTGATATTGCATCTCTACCCCGTTCACGTCAACTGAGTCGAGCTGCAATACCACACACAACCCATAGACAGGTGTGACACTGTTTTTGGAAGTAAACAGCCATATTTTTCTAATGCTGGATAAGCCTTCAAATAACTCCCCATATCTTCGCTTTATGGACACTTGTGTGACATGGATCTTGTCAGATAACGGGGGTAACTGTAGTTACAGATGTAGCCATCTTTATCTTGACTGATGACATGCTGCAGCGTGATTTCTCACAACAAAAGCCACTGTGTATTTACTGTGTTAAAAGTCAAGGTAAAGATGGCTACATTTGTACACCTAAATTTTAAGGTTTTGAGAGTTGGACTTTTACAAAGAATGGCAGATTTACTTTTTTTTTTTTATTGCCCCCCAAAAAAGTAATAATAAAAGTTAATAAATAAGTCCCAGTGTTTTTACAATGCAAAAGTAGTAAAACATAAAAAACCTATACGTATGTGATATCGCCGTAATCGTACCGAACCATAGACTAAAGATAACTTGTTATTTACGCCGCACGGTGAACGGCATAAATGTAAATTGCATAGAAAAATGGTGGAATTGCTTTTTTTTTTTTTTTTGTATCCCCCCCCCCCCCAAAAAAAAATTAATAGAAGTTAATCAAAAAATTATATGTACCCCAAAATGGTGCCATTAAAAAATACAACTAATCCAGCAAAAAAAAAGTCCTCATACAGCTATGTCGACAGAAAAATAAAAAAGTTATAGCTCTTTAAATGCGGCGATGGAAAAATGAAAAAAATAGCTTGGTCATGAAGGCCTAAAATAGGATGGTCACCAAGGGGTTAAATGTATTAATGAAGCGTCAGTAAATTATTCGCATAAAGCTCAGCCTGGTTGTTTACACCTGACAACAAGCAAATAAAAGTCAATGTCAAGCAGCATCAAAGAATGAGGTTTCCATGTTCTAGTCGCTACTCCGTATAATTATGGACTACAGATGTATTATGCTTGAGAAGCTGTCACTTCACACACGGTCAGACGGTCAGATATAGTGTAAGGCGGGATTCACACGACCGGGTCCCGCCCGAGTATCGGCCGGTAAAATCGGCCATTTTTCCCGGCCGGTTTGCATTATTTTTGCATCCATTCCGGCCCGGGCAGATCTGGACAGTGACATCAGCGGCAACTCCTGAAGGGGAATCCCCATGTGTTCGGGGATTCCGCTTCAGGAGTTTCCCCTGATGTCACTGCCCAGATATGGACAGAGACATCAAGCGCTCTGTCCAGGAGCGGAATCCCCGAACACACGGGGATTCCGCTCCTTCAGGGAGCTAAAATGGAGCTAGCACATAGCAGAGTGGGGAGATACCTCCCTGCTCTGCTATAGTGGCGTCGCTGCAATAGTAGCAGCCGCAGCAGCAGCAGCTGCTAGCGGCGCCATGGAAGGTGTCGCCGGGCCAGGGCGCTTTTAAAACAAGCAGGGGAAGGGAGCCAGCGCAGCGCTCCCTTCCACTTGCTGTACACCCCGGCCCTGCCACACAGTGTACAGCCATTCGTCCGAATGGCATGAACTCCTCCTCCTCACATGCACTCTGCGCTGTGAGGAGGAGGAGGAGATAGAGCGCAAGCGACGGAAAACCCGGCCATCACTCGGGACACATTCCGGTGATGGCCGTGTATTACCCGGCCCCATAGACTTCTATGGGAGCCGGGCATCCGGCCGAAAATAGAGCATGTCCTATTTTTTTCCCGGCCGTCAAAAAATCGGTCGTGTGAATAGCCCCATTAGGGGTCTATTATTCCTAATGCAGCCGGGTGCCGGCCGATTTATGAACGGCCGGCACCCGGCCGGGAAACCCTGTAGTGTGAATGAGGCCTAAGGGTATGTTCACACGACCACGCCAAATACGTCTGAAATTACGGAGCTGTTTTCAGGAGAAAATCGCTCATGAATTTCAGACGTTTTTACAAGTGCACACGTTTTTCGCGGTGTCTTTTTCGGACATAATTGTAGCCGGTTTTCATTGGAGTCAATGAAAAACTGCTCCAATTACGTCTCAAGAAGTGTCCTGCACTTCTTTGAGGCGGCCGTAATTTTACGCGCCATCTTTTGACAGCGACGCGTAAAATGACAGCTCGTCTGCACAGAACATCGTGAGACCCATTTCAAGCAATGGGCAGATGTTTGCCGACGTATTTGAGCCGTCTTTTCAGGCGTAATTTGAGGCGTAAAACGCCTCCATTACGTCTGAAAATAGGTAGTGTGCACATACCCTAAAGGCAAATAACCGATTTATTCTCTAGTTTGTCTATTGGAGGATAGCTTTCAAGGAGACGTAGATGCCGACTCAACAGCAGGACCTAAGCAAGAAAACAGTGTTCACAAAAGGGCCATGAGTGTGAGGGTATGTTCACACTACCTATTTTCAGACGTAATTCAGGCGTTTTACGCCTCGAGTTACGCCTGAAAAGACGGCTCCAATACGTCTGCAAACATCTGCCCATTGCTTGCAATGGGTCTTACGATGTTCTATTCAGACGAGGTGTAATTTTACGCGTCGCTGTCAAAAGACGGCGCGTAAAAAGACGCCCGCCTCGAAGTGCAGGACACTTTTTGAGACGTAATTGGAGCCGTTTTTCATTGACTTCATTGAAAAACCGCTCCAATTACGTCCGTAATAGACGCCGCGAAAAACGCAAGTACTTGCAAAGACGTCTGAAATTTAGGAGCTGTTTTCGCCTGAAAACAGCTCCGTAATTTCAGACGTATTTTGTTAAGACGTGTGAACATACCCTTAGGGTATGTTCACACACAAACTCAAAAACGTTTTAAAATACGGAGCTGTTTTTAAGGGCAAACCGCTCCTGATTTTCATACGTTTTTTTTAAGCCACTTGCGACTTTCGCTGCGTTTTTTAACGCTGTTTTCTATAGTCAATGAAAAACCGCTCCAAGAAGTGTCCTGCACTTCTTTTTTGTGGCCCGTCGGAACAGAACGCTGTTTTTCCAATTGAAATCAATGGGCAGATGTTTGGAGGCATTCTGCTTCCGATTTTTCGGGCGTTTACGGCCCAAAAAACGGCTGAAAATAGGTCGTGTGAACATACCCTAATTGTGTATTTCACCTTTAAATAGTCTTGCTCTTATGCACCTTGGTTTCATTAGTTGAAAATAAATAATAACATACGTTCACATTGAACTAGCAATGTAACGTAAATATGAATGCCATTGAAAACTAAAGCTGGATGAAATGTAAATATGGAAATCGATCAAAGAATCCAAAGTATGTAATCAATAATCCTACCTGGATCTACCTCGGCATATATTATGATTTTGTCTGTAGGACAATCTAAATAAAGTTGATTATATCGCACTTTATGTATCTTTGGTAACAACTTGGTCGCAGGGGCTGAGGCTAGACCGCCTGCACTGTAGTGTATATAGGACTATATATGCATAGACACATACCAGGTCTATGGATGTAAACAAACCATACTGTCCCAGGTATCTGCTCTCAGGGACCAAATTGCTAGAGGATACATAACAAGAAATGCCAGTCATCCCTCCAATCATAACTAACTCCTAATCCCATAACAACCGCTAGCGCCCCAGTTTACAAAGCTCGCTCTACGGAACAATTCAATGTGGAACTTTTGTTGGGTTCACATCTGTCTTGGAGGCTCTGTTAGGGGTGACCGTGGCAGATCTGTCTGAGCTTACCGGAGAAACTAGCGCATCATGTTGCGCTATTGTTTCCGGTAAAACCACAGACACCCCAAAGGAAAGCCAACAGAACCCATTAAAGTCAATAAGTTCCGTCGGCCGTTGGTGGTGTCCATGGTGCAACTGAACCGTTGCTTCCAGGTTTTCCTTGTTCTGCTCCTCCTATGAAGCAGAGCAACGAAAAGAAGCGACGCAGGTGTGAACCCAGCCAATGAAAATCCGTGTTTATATCTGCGTTTTGCCTTTCAGTCTGTAAATCTGTCACATTTAACAACAAGAAAACTATAGCATGCAGATTTATTCTTGTTGTTAAAACCTCAACGGAAACCGATTGATCCCATTATAAGTAAATGGGGTCCATTGGGCGCGATTTGGATTCATCATACGATAGATTCGTCACAGCGTTATGGCCTCTGAAATAAACAGAAGATGAAGTGCAGACATGAATTGAGACTAAATAACCTATTCTAAAAAGGAAAAACTTTTTGAAAACCATGAGATAGAAAGAAATATTAACCCGGCTGGACCCTTTTTATGAGAAGAGGTCACTACTGCAAAGTTATGTATACTTTAACCCCCCCGCCCCGGATAAACCATAAAGCTCACAGGGAACCCCGCATATTTACTGTTACAGCACTACATTTTAATCACTTCATGTTTGAGATTAGAAATGAGGGTCTGCTTTTAATCCAGAAACAGCGCCACTATTGTCCATGGGCACTGTCTAATATTGCAGTTCAGTTCTATTGACATGATTGGAGCTCAGCTGTACACCCAGACACAGCCTGTGGACTGGAGTGGTGCTTTTTCTGAAAGAAAAAAAACCACCTTGTTTGTAGTGTCAATAATACCTTTAAAATTTAGTTCTGAGAGACTAAATATGTGGGGTACAGTCTGAGAACCCCTTTAAGTTTGCCAATAAGACCCCTAGTAGGAGTCACCAGATGTAAGACCCCACTTTCTAAAGAACTCCTTAACAATAGATTGGATGGATGGGCATAAGAACAGCTCCGTCATGACAGTTGTAACCTACACACTTCTGCTCCTGCCCCACCTGTCCCCTTCTGTCATGCCCTCTCTGTCATCATTAAAGGGGTTCTCTGGAACTGTAACATTGATGGTCTGTCTGTACAGGCCATCAATATTTGATTGCATCGACTTGTCTGTGCGAGCGGCTGTTTCTGGTACTGCAGCTCATCCCACTTCATTGTGCTGACTAGCAGAAGTCCCCGAGGTCGGACCTCCACCTATCAAACGTTGATGGCCTGATTGATGGAAATGTTAAAATTCTGGAGAACCCCTTTAACTCTGTACCTCAGCTCTGGTGAGAGCGCATAGATTTCTCAATTTTCAATGTCCCAAAGTAACCCTTTAAGTGACCTGACAGCCTATTATGCCATGTATAATGTGCTAGAATAAAACAACTGCTCCTGAGTAATTTTGAATGTTTATTTAAGGAGACGGAGAAATAAAAAAGGTTTGGAGGAACGAACGTATCCAGACCTACAATTTTGTGTGATTTTGTTTTAACACTTCTCCAAAATAGCTCATGAATACTACTTGGGAAAGTTGAGCTGTCAGAGCAGTAAATGATGTCATGCCCAAAATTCTTTACACTGAAAACTCTGGCTGGTGGCAGCGTGGGCACCATCTGGCCTCTCAAATCTGCAAATTACCCTTGCCGTTCTATACACTAGTTTTAGTTCTAAACTGAAATCCAAGTGCTAATAACAGAACCACATTATTTTAATATTGAAAATTAAATATTTTTTTTTTACCAGTTCTGCTGATGTGTCTGGCTTCACCTTTCCTTATTAAAACTTCCTTTTCTACTATTTCCAGATCTGAACTTTACTTATACCATGAAGGAATAAAGGGATCGTTTTCATAAATAAAGTGTGGTCAATAATGGCAGAGTTGTAACTTGGAAGTTCCTAGGCCCCAAAGTAAATTCTGTAACAGGGCCCGGGTACGACTGCTGCCTCTGCCCCATGATTAAAGAGGCAGACCTCTTTATGTTAGGGCATCTATTATTGCACCCACTGAACAGCCCTTACAACTCCTGTTTATATTTTATTTCTGTTCCTTATATCACCGACATATACCCCAAAGCACTGTACAGAGATTGTCACCATTCACATCGGTTCTTGTCCAGAATGGGGCTGACCACCTTATTTCCCCATCTTAGACACTAGGCTCATTTTTATAGGAAGCCACTTAACTCCTTAATGACCGGGCATGTTTGTACCTTAATGACCAAGCCAGATTTGTCAAATCTGGTATGTCTGACTTTATCAGAGAATAACTCTGTGAAAGTTTTGAATATCCAAGTAATTCTGACATTGTTTTTTCGTCACATGTTGTACTTTATTTTAGTGGTAAAAGTAGACTGATACGATTTGCGGAAATTAATTAAAAAATAGAGAAATTGAAGAAATTTTGTAAAAATTATCATTTTTTCCCTATTTTTAACTGCAATATGTGACATATGTACACAAATACTGTACAATTTTTTTCATTAAATATATATTTCCATCTCTTTACTCTATTTTGGCAGCACTTTTGAAAAATAATTTTTTTTTTTTGAGCAATTTGGAGGACTTACAAATTTAGTAATCATTTTATACATTTTGAAGTACATTTTGTTTTCCTGCACCAAGCCAGGTTTTCAGAGGCTCATAGGTGTCAGAATGGTGGAAACCCCCACAAGTGACCCCATTTTGAAAACTACACCCCTTAAGGTATTTATTAAGGGGTGTTGTAAGTATTTTGACCCCACAGTTTTTTTGTAAGAATTCATGCAAAGCAGGCGTAAAAAAATATAATTTCACTTTTTTCATAAAAGTATCACTTTGAAGACCGATTTCTTTGTAAAGCGACCATGAGAATGAAGAAACACACCCCAAAATCTATCACCCTGTTTCTCCTGTTTTCAAAAATGCCCCCATTGTGACCCTAATGCATTGCTTGGACACACGACAGGGCCCGAAAGGGAGGGAGCACCCGGAGGCTTTCAGGACTCATATTTTGCTTGAAAATGTTTTAGGCCCCACTGTACATTTGGAGAGGTTTTGAGCTACCAGAGCGATAGAATCTCCCCATAAATGACCCCATTTAGAAAACTAGACCCCTTAAGGTATTTATTTAGGGGTATAGTAAGTATTTTGACCCCACAGTTTTTTGCAAAATTTAATGCATATCAGGTGAAAAAAATATATAATTTCACTTTTTTCATAAAAGTATTTGTTTGAAGACCGATTTCTTTGTAAAGCGAACATGAAAATTAAGAAACACACCCCAAAATCTATCACCCTCTTTTTCCTGTTTTCAAAAATACCCACATTGTGGCCCTAATGCGTTGTTTGGACACACGGCAGGGCCCCAAAGGAAGGGAGCACCCGGAGGCTTTCAGGACTCATATTTTGCTTGAAAATGTTTTAGGCCCCACTGTACATTTGGAGAAGCTTTGAGCTGCCAGAACGATAGAAACTGCCCATAAACGACCCCATTTCGAAAACTAGACCCCTTAAGGTATTTATCTAGGGGTATAGTAAGTATTTTGACCACACAGGTTTTTCGCTAAATATATTGGAATTAGTCTGTAAAAATTACAATTTACTTTTTTTCTGAAACATAGAAATTTTTATTATTTACAAGGAATAACGAAGAAAATGCACCCCAACATTTGTAAAGCAATGTCTCCCGATTACGACAATACCCCATATGTGGTAATAAACTGCTGTTTGGACCCACAGCAGGGCTCAGAAGGGAAGGAGCGCCATTTGGATTTATGATTTTGCTGGAATGGTTTTCGGTGCCATGTCGCATTTGCAATGCACTGGAGGGACCAAAACAGTGGAAACCCCCCAAAAGTGACCCCATTTTGGAAAAACCTTCAAGGAATTTTTCTAGGGGTATAGTGAGCATTTAGACCCCACGGGTCTTTTGCAGAGTTTATTAGAATTAGGGCGCGAAAATTAATATCAACATTTTTTCCACTAAAATGTTGCATTTTCTCATTTTCACAAGGGATAAAGGAGGAAAAAAGCAACAATTTTTTATAAAGCAATTTCTCCCGAGTACGGAAATACCCCACATGTGGTCATACGTTTTTTTCATTAGAAATGAATTAACCCTTTCAGGACTGATCCAGTTTTTGCTTTCTGATTTTAGATTTTCCCTCCCCGCTTTCCAAGAGCCATAACTTTTTTATGTTTCCATCAATAGAGTGGTGTGAGGGCTTATTTCTTGCGGGACGAGCTGCAGTTCTTATTGGTACCATTTTTTGGTACATAAAAAGTGATTCAAAAGTTGTATTACATTTTTTTTTTTTAGAGCGAAGGTGACAAAATAAAAAGCTGCGATTTTGCCGGTTTCAATTATAAATTTTTTTTAAGGTGTGCACTGTGCAAATTAAATAATGGTATACTGTAATAGTTCGGACTTTTACGGACGTAGCGATACCAATTTTGTTCATTTTTTTACATTACTTTAGAAGAAAAATGCGAAAAGCTGTTTTGTTTTTTTAACTTTAAAAAAAAAAATTCTCACTACTAATAACTATAATTCTTCTACACATTTTATTAATCAATCCCCTTAGGGGACTTGATCCAGCGATCATTGGATCGCTGGTACAATATACTGCAATACTAATGTATTGCAGTAAATTGTTATTCTTACAGGCTTCTGTAACAGAGCGATCGCTGTACCTGTCCGTTAGTACCGAGGGGGCCTGCTGTAATACACAGCCGACACCCGCAGCTTATGGAGCGGGCTCAGCACGTGAGCCGGCTCCATACATCAACCGCCGCATCATGACGGGCAATTAAGTCATAGTGCGCAAAGGGGTTAGTGCACAGCGGATGGTTCAAAGTGAAAATTGCAATTTTCCACTGATACGCCATTTTAGTGCATAATATGTTGTGCCCAGTGTGTCCCACAGAAGACAAATACCTCATAAAACGTTAAGCGAGTTCTCTCAGGTATGGCGACACCGTATGTGTGGGCGCAAACTGCTGCTTGGGCACGCTGCAGGGCTCAGAAGGGAGGGAGCGCCATTTTGCTTTTGGAGCGCAGATTTTGCTTGGTAGGTTTCTGTTTTGGGTTTCGCTGGTATTTCAGTTTATAATGTGGGGGCATGTGTAATCTGTGCGGGGTACATCAGGGTATATGTAATCTGTGCGGAGTACATCAGGGCATTATAAGAGGGTATAATAATGGGATAAATAAATAATATTTCATAGATATGTGGCCGGTGTCGCACTGATAAATGGCGCCCGATCTTATCCGCTTTTGGAACACTCTGCACATTTTGCATCGCCATATTCTGAAAGCCAGAACTTTTTTATTTTTTCACCACCGGAGCCCTGTGAGGGCTTATTTGTTGCGGGACAATCTGTAGTTTTCATTGGTACCATTTTGGGGTACGTGCGTTTTTGTTTTTTTATCACTTTTTGTTAATTTTTTTTGCAATCCTGAGCAAAAAACAGGAATTCTGACACCGTTTTTTAGGTTTTCTTTTTGCGGCGCTCACCGTATGCTATAAATGACATTGTTACTTTATTCTGCGGGTCGGTACGATTACGGCGATACCATATGTATATAGGTTTGGTCCTTTTTTTTTAGCGTTTGCACAATAAAATGACTTATTTATAAACAAAAAAAATTTCTGTGTCACCGTATTCTGAGAGCCGTAATTTTTTTTATTTTTTAGTCAAAAAAGCTGTGTAAGGGCTTGTTTTTTGCGGGACGGATAGAAGTTTTTATTGGTACTATTTTCGGGTATATGCGACTTTTTGATCACTTTTTATTCTTTATTTAGGGAGCGGTTGTGACCAAAAAAATTGTGATTTTGTCGTCGTTTTTTATTGATTTTTTTTTGGGGTGTTCATCGTGCGGGGAAAATAACATTACAGTTTTATAGTTGGGGTCGTTACGAACGCGGTGATACCAAATATGTGTACTTTTTTAACGTGTTCATTTTTACACTTTTTTTAAAACATTTTTATTACTTTTTTTTACTTGTCCCACTAGGGGACACTTAGTCTTGCAGTTTTGATCGCTGCTAGAGTACATTACACTACACACGTAGTGTAATGCACTCTAACTGTCATTGTGACGTGACTGTCACACTGACAGGAAGCAGAGGAGGAACGGCCGGAGGCTGTTCCTCCGAGGCTTCCGTACATGGCAACCCGGAGGTCATTATCTGACCTCCGATTGCCGTGACAAGCATCGGTAGCCCCCACGATCACTTCGTGGGGGCTGCCGATGTGCTTCAAACCACTTAAATGCGGCGACGGCAATCCGTCGCCGCACTTAAGGGGTTAACTGCCGAAAGCAGCGGCGATGGTCCGCTGTCCGGCAAGACTGATGTCTCAGCTGTCTAGGACAGCTGTCAGCGCGCGTCTGTCACTCTGTGTTTACACAGAGTGACAGTTTGAAATGCGGACGAAAATGCACGTCCTGGTGCGGGAACTAGCAGCCGACCAGGACGTGCATTTTCGTCCTTGGTCGTGAAAGGGTTAAACTATCACTTTGTTTTTATAGTGTGGGAGAAAAATGGAGCACTCGGAGGAAACCCAAACTCACACAGTGAGAACATACAAACTCCATGGCGATGTTGCCCTCGATCAGATTTGAACCCAGTGCTGCAAGGCAATAGTGGAAACCTCTGAGGCACCGTGCTGCTCCGGGGTTTTGTACGCCAGTCTGCGTTTTACTGTGCCTTGTATTCAATTGTAACAAGATAATGCACTAGATTGCGGTAAAAACGTGTGCGGTATTTTCAGGTTCATCTAACACGCTGACTTGTGAAGTGTATCAGAGCTATTTTTGGTAACAAGCCGTGGACCTGTCAGATGGACATTATGAGAACCGATATGTAGACCCTGGGTGTAAACAATGAATTTTTGCATTCACTGACATCAAGCTGAGATCTTAAGAATGGCGAGCAATTGAAACACAAAGCATATCAGAAAGTTGCAGAACTTCTCACTGTACAATGATAAAGCTTTATTTACAGAAATCAAAGAACCCTCCGATTAGAGACAGGACAGGACTTTTCCATATTTATATAGAGTTATTGGTATGTTTGAGGCATTCTGCGACTTTAAGGGTATGTTCAAACGGATTGTTTTCGGGCCGTAAACAGCCAGAAAATCAGCCGGAAAATCGGAAGCAGAACGCCTCCAAACATCTACCCATTGATTTCAATGGGAAAATGGCATTCTGTTCAGAATGGGATATCACTTCTCCAGCCGTTTTTGGAGCCATTTTTCGTAGACTCAAAAACAGCTCCAAAAATAGGCCTAAAAAATGCTGTGAAAACACCACCAAAAATGCAAGTGGCTTAAAAAACTTCTGAAAATCAGGAGCTGTTTTCCCTTGAAAATAGGTCCATATTTTGAGAGTGTTTTTATTTTGTGTGTGCACATACCCTTAGGCCTTATTCACACGATAGGGTCCGAGTGTCGGCCGATAAAAACGGCCGTTTTTCCCGGCCGTTTTGCATCCGTTCCGATTCCATTCCTGGCCGTGTTGCTGTTTTTAACGGCCAATTTTGACCCGTTTTGCATCCGTTTTTTTCCCTGTCCGTTTTAAAATCTGATTAATTTAATTTTAATTTGTTGCCACACCCAGCCCTCTGTAGGTAATGCCACCCAGTCCCCTGTAGGTAATGCTACACAGCCCTCTGTAGGTTGCACCTACCCCCCCCCTTCCAGGAGAAGTCACTGACTTCAATGTCCGTATATATACAGTGTAGTCACTGACTTCTTCTGTAGCGGAATCCCCGGCCACAGGGTCGGGGATTCCGCTTCACATGTGAGTGACGTCACTGTGTCCATATATGGACAGTGTAGTCACGGACTTCTTCTGTAGTGGAATCCCCAGCCACAGGGTCGGGGATTCCGCTTCACAAGTGAGTGACGTCACTGTGTCCATATATGGACAGTGTAGTCACTGACTTCTTCTGTAGTGGAATCCCCGGCCACAGGGTCGAGGATTCCGCTTCACAAGTGAGTGACGTCACTGTCTTCATATATGGACAGTGTAGTCACTCACGTCTGTAGCGGAATCCCCAATCCCTGGCCGGGTATTGGAGATTCCGACTCCTAAAGGGAGCAAAAAAAAAGACCCTCCTCCTCCTCACATGCACTGTGAGGAGGAGGAGAGAAAGCGCGAGCGACGGAAGACCTGGCCGTCACTCGGGACACATTCCAGTGATGGCTGTGTATTACCCGGCCCCATAGACTTCTATGGGAGCCGGGCGGCCGGGTAAACGGCCGAAAATAGGGCATGTCCCATTTTTTGACGGCCAGGTTTCCTGGGACGTCAAAAAAAATCGGTCGTGTGAATAGCCCCATTAGAGGTCTATTGTTCCTACTGCAGCCGGGTGACAACAGTTTTATGAACGGCCGTCACCCGGCCAGGAAACCCTGTCGTGTGAATAAGGGCTTACTTATGTGTTGTTGACTTGTTTTTTTGCTTCCTGTGTCTGTTGTTGTCCTCGGTTATGACACAATGGTCTTCCTCAGACACAACTGCACAGCGGGCCTGTGTTGTATCCCGAGACAGCAATAAGCAACTCAGCGAGATGACATTTATCTACTGTGAAGAATCACAGAAGAAATCCACAAAAGAACTGAAAGAAAATCATAAAAGTTGCAGGACAGCATGTTGAGGCCTATAAACTAAAGTCACCTGAACTTGGAAAATCCATATTTTCATTTTATGTCCTGGACTCTTATTGCTCTTGCTAGTTGACTACTTGTCTATACTAGTTTACTGTCGTAAGTTATTACAGGAAAACATATGGAATGATGTTGCTCACATCTCGATCATCTAATGTGACAATGACATAAAAAATGGCTACGTGAACCTACTATTGGACTTGTAGCCACATAGGCAACCATGAAACAACCCTGTTTTTACGTTTAACGCTGACTACAATTGAGAAAAATCGACTTTCCTACCATTTATACTCTGTGCAGATACGTATTTTCACTTCAGCTGAAGGACGTTTAAACAGGAAGCTGTAAGGATTCAGCGAGAACCCCCCTGTCTGATGATGGTGTACAGATACATATTTGGTTGTGGAGAGGTGGTTTTCACTTCTCCTTTTACATTATTCATAAAACACCATGCATAAAAAAAAACAAAAAACCTTAGGAGGGATAAGATCAGGGCTGTGGTAAGTGATCATGGAGGCCCATAGTCACATTTGGAATCAGGCCCAGTAAATGTGAACAGAGCCTGAAGGCGGTTTTATACAGGCAGATATCGCACGCGCTGACCACCTTTAAAGCAAGCATCGGTCGACAATACATCTTGTCCATCGTTGCTCATTTGATCCCTTCAATGATTGTTTAATATGGGAACGAATGATTGTTACTACGATGACTACTACGATAGCCCGTCCCTATGCATTCGCATCATGTCGGCAGTACTACTCCTGTTTACCCAGGGAAATGTGCCGCCGACTAGCGACCATTTTTTTGGCCACATAAAGATACAATCAACAAGCATTTACTAGTTTTTCACCTGATCTTTGCCCTGTTTACACAGGGCAATGATAAAGAACGAACGTACATATCAACACTCGTTTACCCGATCATGGTCCCGTGTAAAAGGGCCTTTAGTTTTAGCCAACCAGAAAGAGTCTTTACTGTGACCCTCCCTCATTAAAAGCCAAGACATTTGCTGCTTGTATAGAGCTGGTCTGGGACACGGTGATCTAGGACAGAAGCATGGACAGTCTTAGGGAGGGAGAGACATACACTATCTGGCCAAAAATATATGGACACCTGACATCACACCTACTGTATATGATCATTAATTAGGGGTTGGGCCCTCTTTTGCAGCTATAAGAGTGTTGACCCTTCTGGGAAGACTTTCCACACGATTTTAGACTGTATCTGTGGGAATTTGTGTCCATTCAGCCAGAATGGATTTGTGAGGCCAGGCACGGATGTTGGACAAGAAGGTCTGGCTCACAATCGATGTTACAATTCATCCCAAAGGTGTTCGATGGGGTTCAGGTCAGGGTTGCCGGCCAGTTAAGTTCCTCCACACCAAATTTACCCAACCATGTCTCTATGGACCTTGCTTTGTGCATAGGGGCACAGTCATGCTGGAACAGAAAAGGGCCTTCTCCTAATTGTTGCCACAAAGTCAGAAGCATACAATGTCCAAAATGTCTTGGTATGCTGTATCATTTACATTACCCTACACTGGAATTAGGGGGCCTAGACACAATAACCCCAGACCATTATCCCTCCGCCAACCAATTTTACAGTAGATACAATGCATTCCGGTAGGTAGAGTTCTCTCATCCATCAGACTGCCATATAGTGAAATGTGATTCATCATTCCAGAGAACACGTTTCCACTGCTCCAGAGTCCAGTGGCTTTACACCACTCCAGCTGACACATGGCATTGTGTATAGTGATCTTGGACTTGTGTTCAGCTGTTTAACCATGGAAACCCATTTAGTTAAGCTCACGACACAGTTCTTGTGCTGATGTCACTTATAGATGCAGTATGGAACTCTGTAGTGCTGCAACAAAGGATCAGGTGATTTTTATGCGCCAGTTTTTTTTGCACAGTACCTGTTTGAAACGGGTGTGGTTGAAACACCTGAACAGTATATACAGTGTGTGTGTGCATATGTATATTTATATAGTAAAACCTATTCAAGATGAGACGATTTGAAAATCTATCACAGAAAAATCAGCAGAGCTTTAAAAAATAGATACTGCATATTGTTCTGGATCCATTGACTAATATCTCTGTATTCGTTTCCTAATGCATTATACAGTTAAATTAAATTAATCCATCAGCAATAAGACCGGTTAGGTTCCGGATTATCACATATTCTGGATTATGGGATGGTGATGGGAAAGCATAATAATAATAATAATACAAATGTTGACACAAACAAAATCTGCTACTATAACTTAGTTTTTTATTTTGTGGAAAGTTCTAAATGATTATGGCAGCTCATTCTGTCCACATTATTTTACAGTTCTTGATAGAAACAAGTGGCAGTTTAATAATTTTCTGGATTATTGGATGCCAGATTAACGGAATTTCACTGTATAACTAAGATATGGACATATGGTAATTGACAAACAGTCACACTGAATCGTCTGTTTTTAGCCTTAGGTTTATTAGGGTGCCTGGTGCCTCATTAATTACGATCCTATGGCCCCACGTACCCCTTTCAAAGACCAGCTATACCAGTATTGACACATTTTTATTTGAACAATTATAATGTGTACTTTAGACACACATTACCCCAGATTAAATAAACCACTTATTTTATGTATTTAAAACCCTGCTATGAATTCCACCCAGGGAAACAGATGCCTATTTTTTGGCTATCGTACCATATATCCTTCCAAATCATTTTATCCCAATGATATTACAAATGATTTTATACTTTTAAGCGCAGGTCTGACTGTTCTGCAAATATCTTTTTAATTAATTTACACTTGCAAAGGTGAGACCCTAGCCACAATATATACTATTTGTCCTGAGCTCCAAGATGATGATCATAATACAATACATTTCAAAAGAATATGCATTTTATATTTTTACTTGCATAATCTAGTAAAAGCTATTTCGGTAAGCCTAAATTGTCCATGCATTCCCATGTGCGATGAGTGAGGAACAAGATGTACAATGAATTGTGTCCTTCAGATTCAAGTATGAATTTTTTCCACAGAAATCTGCAAACATCTGACCCCAAAATGGACCTTGTGTTAACATATTACAAGAGAAAACAACATGTACAAGTATTTTGATTTTTTTCAATTTAGATATATCAGTCTCTATTGACCAGTTATATCATATTTTTTTTTAAAGGGTATCTCTGCGCAGAACCCACAACCCAATGCAAGAGCATTGAAATGAATGTGCCCAAGCCCTCTTAGTCAGTGGAGGGAACCTAGTGGGCATATTTATCTGCACTGCACACTGGCTTATATTTAAAGGGAATCTTCGAGTACATCTTGAGCAATTTTCAGTAATATACAGAGTTGCCGTCAATATGGTAATGTTTTGTGTATGTACAGGCTGGATGATTCATTTGAGTTATTGATAGTGTTGCATTTCACTTTTTTTTCTGCAGCAGTTGCCAGCTGTCAGTCTTATAAAATGCTCGCAGAGGTTGCTCATGTAATAAGACCCCTATACCCAAAGGTCCCTTGACCCTTAAAAAAAAAATAAATCAGCAACACTATCTGTGGGCATAGCAGAGCAATTAACTATGACATGTTCTTATTGGATAATAATATAGTCTCTCTGCATTGACCTATCTCACTCTACAAATACATACTTCATTTTAATTATACATACATCTTTAGAAGAACAGGGCATACGGTATATTCATGGTTAGATGTTAGGACCAAATATCATGTTTGCATCTAGGTCCAGAAACGTAAAACTACACCTGTGGCTGTAAATGTACTAAACAGCAGGGATGGACTGAGATGGTCTGGGGCCCTGGTCAATAAAGGTCATAGGCCACTTATGATAGTCAAATTTAGATTTTAATACAATATCTACTAGTATACCTGATATATATCAACTTTTTCATTTACTTACTGTTAAAATTTGGTGGTTTTAACAATGCAAATTCTGTGTAAAGTTACTGCCACTAGGTGTCTCCCTACCGGTAATCTACTGTCCACCCACACTGTTGTCAAAATCCGTAGTTGCAGAGAAGAGGTGATGGACTGCACAAAGTGAAGTTGTGTCTCTTCACTGTCTGCCCATACAAGTTTATGGAGAGGGAAGGGGGAGCAGGGAGAGAGACGCAGACACTGCCCACAGAAGTCTATAGAGAGGTGAGAGGAGTGCAGGAGAAATGACCATGTAGAGAAAAAACAGAAACCAGCTGCCAATAGAAGTCTATGGAGAGGGGAGTGGGAGGAAGGAGAAGAGAGAGATAGAGACAAACAAACACGCTTCCCCAAAAACTTTGGAGCGGGGAGAAAGGAGTATCGGGAAGGCGTAGAGAGAAATACACATAAACACACTGCCAATAGAAGTCTATAGGGAAGGGAGGGGGGGGGACATGAGCAGAGAGGAGACACCGGCTGCTGGTAAGAGATATCTCACCCCAGTCCTGGATTCTCAACTATATTGCTCATTACTGCAGTAAAATCTCCTCCATGATTTTGCTGCTTCTTTATATGTATGTGATAGACATAGTAGGGCAGGATTCTCCTCTTCTCTGTGTGAAGTTCATAGAAGACATGCTAGCAGTTAGGCTCCACCCACTAGCTAAGAGAACTGAGAATTGGAGATCGAGCCTGAAGAGGGGAAAACTGCTAAATTCCATATACAAGTTATATAATGGCCAGAAATGGTGTTATTCCTCATGTACACAGATGTAAAGAAAGAACAGCGGAATACTCGAGGGCGCAGCCGTGAAGTAATCAATCCGTCACCATGTAAGTACGGTGTGAAACGGTAAGGAGCGAAATGCAATAGTATTCAAAAATAATTTATTTGCACAATTAAAACGACGCGTTTCAAGGCCGAACCCACCTTTTCATCAGGTTAGGTACAGATGATGTGATTTGACGGAGTGATTACTTCATAGCTGCGCCCTCGAATATTCCGCTGTTATTTCTTTTTTCACTTCCAGTATAGGGATGTCACGATACCAGAATTTGGACTTCGATACCGATACTTCGTTTAGTATTGCGATTTCGATACCAATTTCGATACTTTGCCAACAGTAATAAAAAAAAATTCTTACGTTTTCTGATGAGGCGCGACGTGTGATGAATTTTAAATGCGCCTCACATTAATAGTAATTAATCCCATCATGTTTCTCAGTTATAATGGGTTAATGTGTGAGGTACATGATGGGGTTAATTACTATTAATGTGAGGAACATGGAGGTTAAATTCATCGCGCCTCACATTAATAAGTGAAAGAAAGCCGTGTTTATTTCATTTTTTTACAGCGTACACATCATAAATGATGCAAAAAAATTGTTGTCCGCGCCATTACTGAATGTGTATATTTTATGTTTTGAGACTTTTATTTTAATGTTTATTGTAAAAAAGGTGTATGTGTATTTTTTTTATTTAACAATACTTTGTTTTTACTTTATTTTTAAACTTTAATGTACTGACATATATCAGATATGTGCCAGTACATTAACCTGTGGACGGATAGCACACAGGCAGTTGTTAGGACATACTTGGGTATGTCCTAACAACAAGAAATATGGTAAGCCAGTCCTGGGGTCCGTCAATAGACCCTGAGCTGTCTGCCCATATATGGTATGTCCCTCAAACACGTCACAGGAATTCCCTGTGACGCGATCCAGGGGCATCCCCCCTTCTCATTTTCTCCTGAATGCTGCAGTCCGCTATGATCGCAGCATTCAGGGGAATAGCGGCGGAGATGAGAGGTTTCTCTGATCTCTGCCGTTATAGAGCGGGGCTGCGGCTGTGTAATACAGCCATTGTCCCGCTCCTGACATTAAGTGCACGCGCGGTCAGCCTGAGGTGATGCGGCCGGCGCTGCACTAATGAGCGGTGGCGCAGGCACTGAGGACAGAACATGGGGGTGTTTTGGGGTGCGCCCGCCATGTTCTGTTTTCAGTGCCGCCGCTCTAGTGCAGCGCTGGCCGCATCGCATCATCCTGACCGTGCGCACTTATCATGACTCAGGAGCGGGGCAGTGGCTGAATTACACAGCCGCAGCTGCGCTCTCATACATTCATGTGTTACTATACTGAGCTGTGCGGCTGCGCAGCTCAGTATCGAAATACAGGAAATAGCGGTATCGAACCGTTTAGGGATGCAGAGTATCGAAGTTTCGATGCATCGTGCATCCCTATTCCAGTATATATCGGAACCGCAACTGCTCTCGGATCGGTACTTGCGCTGCAACCTTATCTAACCTTCACTTCGGTGGACCACTGGATGTTGTTCTCCAAGCATAACCATACCAGGTCAACATATTTGACCACCGTTTCCTAAACCCATTGTTTTCCCACTGGTTCATGCACTATGTGCGCTTTGTTCTTTTTTTGCTTTTCTTGTTTAGTCATGTACACAGATGACATCTTATTCTAAAAAGTCACCTGAAATGACAGGCACACCGTAAGCAAAATTTGCATTCTGTTTTAGAGGCCTTGACCTCAACTGTATTTTTTTCTATATTTTATTGGGGGTTATGACCATAACTATGGGTCCTCGGTCACACTACTCTTATGCCCGAATGGTCAGACCATCCCTGTTATACAAACTTTCCAAAAGATTGTTGATCCTAAGTTGTGTGAAGATTTCCATTGACCTTCTTGCCTCTTATTAGACTTAAAATAGGTTGTTACCCATGGGCCACAATGCCAGAATGCAGCTGCACTAAAGCCCTACTGTTCTCTTCTAGCCCTAGCCCAAAAATCTGTTTACAGTACTTTTACTTTAATGTCTGCAGCTTGAAATATCTGCTAGCATTGCAAATATGTACATTAAAAAGTGGTGCCCATTAAATCTGATTCACAGAATGTTCTAGACATGTTTTATCATCTCCTATATTTTATAATCCTAAAAGGCTTGCAGGCAGGGCAAGGACAAAGCCCTTTTGCTGTTGGTTTATTATCATAACTGAAATGTGTTGTAATGTCGGTTTGTTGCAATACCTCCTGATGCTATACTTTCAACTGAAAAATAGGTTGGGACATCGCTTTGTAGATCATTGCTAAGGCTTCATGTTGCCTAGTCTGTTCAGTTCAGTTCAGATCATGTCTCCTGAAGGGCATTAATAAATTAAAGTCATTCAGGGAAGGGCTTTTAAATGGTACATGTTCTGCATTGTAAAATTGGAAAGAAACAATCTATAGTGTAGAGTTGGAGGCTGATCCAGGTATCTACAAAGCTGCAGAAATAACTTAAATTGGTTAAAGTGCATATCGGAAGAAATGCATCATACATGATTTCTTCTAAGGCTACGTTCACACAGGGCGGATACGCTTTGTAAAGGTACACCGCGTATTGGCCCTGGCGGACGCAGGGTATTCCGGACGAAAAACCGCACTAAATTGTGGTGCAGTATTTTGGCTGGAATGTGCGCTGCAGAAAACTGCATGTTTAAAAAACAAAACACATACTTACCCTCTGACGTCCTGCAGACCGGCCTCCTGGGACGACGTTTAATCCCATGTGACAGCTGCAGCCTGTGATTTGCTGCAGCGTTCACATGGGATAAAATGTCATCCCAGGAGGCCGGCTTGGAAGAAGAAGCACAGAATTCTGGGTAAGTATAAGTTTTATTTTTTGAGTCGCGTTTTTTGCACAAATACAATTGAAATGTTGCTGATTAAAATACTGCATCGCAGGTCAATTTTTGAGCGTTTTTTCTGCTGATCATTTATGCAGCTCGTGAATGAGATTTGTTCAAATCTCATCCACTTTGCTGCTACTTTATTATGGTGCGAATTTTGCACTGTTTCCGCAGTGTTTACGCTCCGTGTAGGATTGTGTCTCTTTATAGTATTATAAGACAAAACAATGTTATACACTAATTGAGCCTTATAAATGCTTGATTATGTAATCTTTAATTGGACAGCCATATAAGAGTAGATACTCTCTGGTCAATATGAGATACTACTCATTATTAATGTTTTTCATACAAACTAATAGGAGGTTAAAACTTTAATTCTCATTTAAAATGAATAAAACAAATGCAAAAAAAGCCAAAATTCAATATTTCAAAGCCCTGCATAAGAACAGGTTTGTCTCGCAGGCAAGTTAGACAGGAAGAGTAAAGTGTACTTATTGATTTTTTTTTTTTTTTTTTATATCTTTTTTTTAAAATAAGTTCAAAATTCTGGGCTGATCCATTTAATATATATTTATAATAAATTAAGCTTTAATTTTTTTTATACAGACCTCTAAATCCCCTGCTTTCCTTCACACAGCTGTTGTTAAATGATAACATTCTGGCTGCCTCCAGGCACCACTAGGGGGAGCTCACATTTGACCGGTTTGTACAGCTTCTATCGAACGCCATTATAAAGCGGTCTTCAATAAGCTCCTGTGAATAAGGTAAAATGATAGGTCATATAGAGTGCCCACCAAAAATTCCCGCAACACCCTCATAACTTTTGAACGGCTTGAAATTTGGTGGGATTTAATGGGGGTCAGCAAATCTACCAGTTAACGCCAAAAAAGAAACACCCCCCCATCCCCTTGGGGGCGGTGGGGTGGATGGGGCAGCAAAATCTTAAATGGCACTTGGGGTCGAGTGGGAGCTCATTTGAAAGCTCTTTTCAATACAAAAACTATGCTGCAAACGATTTTGAGATAGGATTTTTTTTCACTGAGATATTTAACGTTCAATTTATCATCTTCATTATCTGCCACCACCGGTGTTGGTATTACCCAAAATGTACCACGCAGAGGCCGCACGGTCGGATTTACATCTCATCGGGGTGCTAGATTAATGGGAGTCCCCTTTCCTCTCATTTGTGTGTGTGTGTACACAGCCCGAGATAAGGACCCCGGGGTTCGTCATTCCCCCGGTATTTATGGACTCCAAACCCTCTCTGCGCTGTGTGTGTGTGTGTGTGTGTGTGTGTGTGTGTGTGGGGGGGGGGGGGGTGTGTTGTCCGGCCAACCAAAAAAAGACCGAGGACATATATTATGTGTATTAGTACAAATATAACAATTACTGTATTAAATCAAATGTTCAAACTGATGTCCTTCAACTTGACAGTGTCCTAAGCGAATGTAAAATGTGTTGATAACGTTATTTAGAACATCTGGTGTGATTGAATTCGAAATGTTCACTATTCTTTCCCGCAGCTCGTCTAAGTTTGCGATCCTAGTCTCATAGACTTTACTCTTTAAATACTCCCAGTAAAAAAAGTCTAATGGGGTCAGATCTGGTGATCTCGGTGGCCATTCTATCGGGCCTCTTCTACCAATTTATTGATCAGGACAATTATCGTTCAGAAGATTTCGAGCTCGCAGAGAAAAATGAGCCGGAGCTCCATCCTGCTGATAACAAACATTGCGGAAAGTTTCTCCAGCAATATTTTGAATAGCCGATATCACTTGGTTTCTTAGCAAATTGCAGCAATTTTCTGCATTTATGTTTCCTTCAATGAAAAACGGTCTTACAATATAATTGAGCAATATTCTGGCCCAATCGTTAACCTTCTGAGGATACTGGGTATGACTGTCTCTCATCCAATGTGGATTTTCGGCTGCCCAATACCTCATGTTCTATCGATTTACAGAATCGTTTAGTGCAAACGTAGCTTCATCCGAAAAACAAGCCCAGTTGAAAATCTGATGATTATCATCAAATCGTGTCATCATTGTATCGCAAAATCCCACTCTTCTGTCATAATCATCTTCGGATAGCTCCTGATCTAAACGTATTTTATAAGGATGATAATGATGCCTCTTCAAAATTCTACAAACTGATGTGGTGCTGATATAATTTTGTTGTGCTGCACTCGAGACAGATGTATGAGGATTATCATGTACAGTGAGAAGAACATCTAAAGCTTTTTCATCATTACTGGCATGTTTGGGTCTTCCGGATCTTGGTGCGTATTTAATTGGACCGGTTATTTCGAAACGATGAACAGTTCTTTTAACAGTTGACAATGAAATTGGATCACGGATAGGATAAGTGGCATTGAATAAAGCCGCTACTTCTCGATAGGATCTTCTTTTTTCTTCACTATATCCTCTCCATCAATAAAGTGATCCTTTCCATTTCGGTCAAATGCATTTTGTGATATGACAATAGAAATGTACAAAGATGAAAATTAGTCTCTGAATTAGCACTCTCTGAAATTCACAAGCGACAACCGAAATGTGTACAAATGAAATCATGTTACAATCGTAGACCAGGTCCATTTTGTATCGCCAAGGCCGATTGTAATAATACGCAATTTAAAGTCACATTGATGTGACCTTCCCAAGCTCACACGCACATTCACACACATTTAGGACTTTACCCGCGCAGCACATTTTGGGTAATGCTAACACCGGCGGTAGCCGATAACGAAGAGAACTTTAAAGTTAAATATCTCAGAGAAAAAAAAATCTCAATATCGATTGCGGCATTATTTTCGTATTGAAAAGAGCAAAGAGCTTTCAAATGAGCCCCCACTCGACCCCCCCCCCCCGTGCCATTTAAGATTTTGCAGCTCCTGCCCACCCCACCGCCCCCAAGGCGATGGGTGTTTTTTTGGGGCGTTAACTGGTAGGTTTTAAGACCCAATTAAATTCCACCAAATTTCTACCCTCTACCTCAAGCCGTTCAAAAGTTATGATGGTGTTCTGGAACTTTTGGTGGGCACTGTATAAAAAGAGAAGAAAAAAGTAGGGACAAAAGTTGGGAGGATAAGGCGTCTTTGGTAAAAAATTGTTCCAAAATCAGTAAAATTCCTTCAGATGGAATATGAATTTAAATATATGGTTTCTATATACTACTACATGCACAAAACTGATTGGTGGTAGATGCTGCGGAAATCATCTGTGTGGTTTTTATTTCTAGAAATTTGTGTAAATGTGTATAGATTGTTTTGTATGAACTTTTTGTTTGCCCGTTTTGCAGAAGACAACATTTTATATGCGCCAACCTCCCCACCTCATTGCCGTTTACGTTCTAATAGGAATATTGGAAATACTTAAGTTCTAAATTTGCTTTGTGGAAAGCAGTTACTGAGTAATAACCTTTTTATTTTTTTGCAAATAAATGCGTTGTATTGCTTTTGAAGCATCAATTTCATTTTCAAACTTATGGTTGACCTTCACATCATCCAAAATTAATGGCAAAAATGGAAGGAAAGGAATGGTATAGTCTTCAGAGCCAATGAGGCGTAATATGATAGCGGATCTTGTCCTCTGACTTAATTTAATTTAGAATTTCAAGAGCAGATTAGTTAATGAAGCACCTACTCAGCAAGACAGTTCAATCTCTACCATAAGGTTAAATAAAATTTAGTTTTCGTCATCTGGACAGATTTTCCAATATATTGCATTTATAGGTAGTGTAAGTAGATATAAATCTGAACCATTGTAGGAACGACTTAAATAAAAATTATTATGGGATTAAAAGGAGCATAAATGAAAAGTAATGCAGTTGTGGGCAGCAGGGAACTCCATTCCCTAGCATAGGCATCACCATTAAAGACAAAGTACTAAAGTTGTACTTAACCTAGTGCCACACTTTCTATTAAACCAAATAATGAATTAAGCTGTGTACAAGGTTGCAAGTACCATAAAAGCAACCTATATGGGTCCCCTAGGGGGCCTAGCCCAGGTTGGCCGCATCACATATTTTAATAGATGCCGAGGAATATACACAAGCCCTACAATGTTAGGCCAGATTCACACGAACGTTGGAAAACTCGGATGTGAAAAACATGATGTTTTTCATGTCCAAGGTGCCTGCGTGCGGGTTCCGTTTTTACCAATCCCCATAGACTTGAGTTTATGGAGGGATCCGTGAAAATGGAACAAAATAAGACATGTTCTATATTTCAACGGACTCTTCAGACGGTCCGTTGAAACAACGGCCGTGTGAAAGGCCCCATTAAAATACACGCGTCCGTGTGACGGCCGTTGTTTTAACAGCTGTCACACGGATGTATTCAACATTCGTCTGAATAAGGCCTTAGCAAACTAAGGTAAGGAGAATTGACCCAAGGATCATGGAAAGCAGATGAGGGCAACCAAGAACGAAGTCCTCTTGTCCCAGGTGGTTAGGGGCATAAAGGTGTTAGCTAGCACCAGAAAGGTGCCCCCTTCTATTATTTGTTATGGGACTCCCTTGTCTCTGTGTACGCACCTGTGTACTTTTATTTATATGCCCAGTTATTGTTCAGATGATTGGGGGTAATGCTAATCTTTGAAAGTCAGTATGCCATAAGTCTACCTTATTCCTTGAAATAATGTTCTACTTTTATCACAAACACTATTGTTTTGAGCTTTATGCATTGTCCTTCATCATTGTCCATTAACTTTCTTTATAAGTATAGAATATAAATAAATATTATAAAGCCCTTATCTGCTTAGCTTCTTCCATCAGAATAAGCAAAACGTTATATTAGAACATTTTATGTGGAAATGTACGAGTTTGACAGAACTTGCATTCAAAATACTACTGACAAAAAGTTTAGACTCCTGTTTATATACAAAACCATAGCCCCACCCCTGCTTATACCACCAAATATCGATAATCAGATATTGTCTGAGTCCTGTTTTATTGACCACTACACAATATGTCATACAACACAAAGTCACCATCTTCTGCTTTTAGTTTACTCTAATGACTGGTGAGGATCATCCCAACATATCTGGAACTGCACAGATACTCACTAATAGAGTCCTCCTTGAAAATGTTTTCTTAAATGGTTTACTACTTTTTTTCAAAATAGGTCTCTAAGGGCCTGTTCACATCAGCGTCGGGGTACCGCTGATGGGTTCCGTCAGACCTTTCCATCAGGGTAGCCCATAAACAGAAACCAAAGGGAAACCATAGCTTCAGTCGACTGTTCTACTGTTTCCGCCAAAAAAAAATGACACCTTACGGAACGGAGACAAACGGAAACCATTTGCAACAGAAGCATTACCTTTGAAATCAATAATAATGCAAACGTAAAGCCATGGTTTCCGTTGATGGGTTCCCCTGACAGAAAGGTCTGACGGAACCCATCAACGGCACTCCGACGCAGATGTGAACACACCCTAACCTAAATGTGCTCTGTTTGTAATGTACAGGATATGCTGAAATGTGTTTATGATCCCTGAATCTGTTGTCAAGAATCCAATGTTTTACAAACTTGGGTCTCAGTTAAATAAGACTTCTCTCTGCCTCTAATCCATAGAACCCCTTTTAGTGCGTATATTAAAAACTGCTACTTTTCTTCAAATTGATTTGATATTATAACCGCAAGATTGAGATTGAAAAGCTGCAGGAACGTCTAGGTGTCAGCAAATGAGGGCAATTTCCTCGCACAGGTTTATCGCCTACATTTTGGCAATTAATCCTTGTAATTGTCCTGCTAAATTTGATGTGATATTCGTTTTATAATGGCACTGAGAATATCCAAGAATTCCACCTAGTACCAAAAATTGTAACTAAATATAGGTCTTACCTTTCAGGTCTTGCGATGTCAATACACAAAATAACTGATAGTTTGTCAACCCGAATAACCCCAAATGGACATGATAATTGTAATTAAGGCTGGGAATGTAAGCAGCTACTAAACACAGTGGCATAGCTAAAAGGGTATAGAGGTTCTGGTTGCAGCAGGACCTGGAACCTGAGGAGGACAAAAAGGGCCCCTATGAGTAAACCAGTACTATGAATAACTTGATTGTTGGGGGGCCCTGTTACTGATTTTGCACTGGGGCCCAATAGCTCAGAGTCCCGTCTCTGACCAAACATGCAAATGTTGTGCAGAAAAGCAAAAACAAAGTGAGCCTGATACATTAGGAGAGAAAATTCATTCAAGTCATAGTCTATAAAGAATATGAGGGGGGGGGGGGAGATACAGAACATTGAGAAGTGGGTAAACAACTGTATTCTTGTAAGTAGGTGTTAGAACAGAAATTGTGGTAGACCTAAGCTTGATGGCAGAGGTGGATGGCATGATGCTGGGAGGTCCAGAATGCCAGAGATACATGAGAGAAGTCCTTCATATTAGAGTGTAGGAAGTGGAGAGATATTTATTAGTGGAATAAAGATTACATGTAGGTCTATTGACTTGAGATCAGTGAAAAAACATAAGCTGTAGCAGAGTTGGACAATCCCTCTGTGTAATGGTCAACCAAGAGACTGGCACAGATGTTTGGCATTTGAGAAAAGAGGGAGAGGTTGGTGAGACGAGCGCAAGAATTAGGACAGATTGTACAGGTGCCATTCTATTCCTTGGTAGACATGATCCAGTAATTATACAATATATCAAATATGACACCAGAATAGAGGATATAACACATGACTAACAGTAACTAATTCCAATCAAACTGGAATTCATTGTCATATGTTAATATTTAACACTGAAAACAAATTACCCATCTCTTGTTCTACAAGTAATACTACAAATGTCTGTATTCATAATTCTACCGAGTAATTACTGAGCTGAAAGACAATGTTTTTTAAAAAAATTAAACATTAATGACGACAAATTTTGAATTTCTAGTTGAAAGTAAATTTTCTTTTTGCTGTTTATGTTCGTTTTTGCTTTTGTATTTTTTTTCATTTATCTCAGTGAGATTTTAAAGTCTATCTTTTTATAAAGGCTATGCTTTTTAATTAGGATGTGTTTGAATGGTGAGGAATTTTCAGGTTTGTTTTATTACAGTATACTATACTTCTATATATTTCTATGATATTGAGCATCATAAGCAATCAATCATCCACAGTTCATCTGTACAAATTTGTTTCAAGCAGCACTACCTCTGAGCAACAAAAAAGATAAAACGTTTTCATTTTAGCATCTTATTAATAGATAACTTCTATTAGATCGGTATGATGCCAGGACTTTTGTTGATTGGTAGTCCATTAAGCGATCAGGAGTGGGAATACTATAGAACAAAGGGGGGGGGGGGGTCCCCTTTCATAAGCATCACAGCGATCTCTACCCATATAGTACCTTATAAAGCCATAGCTTCTTTGAAGCCAGTTACTAGGACCTCCTTACTGTATGGATGCCCTTGAAACTGCCTTTGTATTTAACATGCACAGGGTAATTGGTTAGCATATTTTTATATATACTAGCATAATACAAAGTAAAAGCAAAAGAGCAATAAACATCGCTTTATAGGATAAAACTTTAAACTCTAACATATGTGTACCTCAAAATGGTGCCCGAACAAAGGACATTTTGTCCTGCAGAAAACAAGGCCTTATACAGCCGTGTTGGAGTAAAAATAAAAAAGTTATGACTGTCAGAATGTGTGAAGGCCAAAACAAAAATATGCTTTGGGTCTTGAAGGCAAACTGTCTGGGTCCGAAATAGCTTGGTTGCCACTAATGACAATGGTCAAAACTCCCACATCGGTTGTCACCAAGAATTAATACACTGCTAAACAGTCAATGCCTAGCGATGCTGCAGTGAAGTAGCATATTACTGCCTAACTAGGCAAAATTTTTCATTCAGGATTATAGGAAAGCTGTGTGAAAAACTTTGTCTGAGCTGTCGTGGCCATGTTGGTTGTCACTCAGTAAGATGAATACAATTTTGATCGTTTTGACAGAATAGGACAACTCTCAGAGGTAATATATACTGTTTATAGGTCATTTGCTTATTTCACAACTCTCCGACATACATCCTCCCCACCCACCATGCACATACAATCAATCATATCCCTGACCGCTGTCAATATCTTGTCTACTGAAAGATATAGAAATAAAGGGGATATACATTTGTAAAGAATAGATGTATTTTCCACATCTGGATGTTATTAACTAAAATCCTTTGCTTTAGCATACGGCGCGTGAGATGTGACTGACGCAGCTCGGTGAATAACTAATTGCATGTTATCAATGGTGCTACACAGTAGTGGTCTCATCCCGGGATCACCGCAGAGGCATTTTGCTTGACTGCACGGTGCTCGGAGTACTTTCAAAACAGTATGCTTTTGCACAAACAGTACTTAGAAGGTTAATGACACATATCAGTTTTCAGGACTGCCATTACTGTCCTAGTCTTGTGCATCAGGGCAAATCTCATGGAATGACTTTGTATTATTTTCCCAGTATGCAGTTGTGAGGCACTTAAATGATTTCTAAATGAAACCACAGAAAAGATCTCTGGATAATTAGATCAATTTATAAGTTTAGTAGACAGTATAGGAAATATTCTAGAACTAGTCAGATAGTCCTATGCAGCAGCATTGCATGACATCACAGAAAACTGTCTCTTTCTGAACATTTTGCCAGATATAATTTTTTAAACATCTGGAAGGTTACAGGGGTTTTCCAAGATTAGAAAAAATCTGGCCAAGCATGGTAAATGCCGTAAACCAGTAAAAGGCCCTATACTCACCTAATAAATCCCCCGACATTCTAGTGCAGCCAATCTGGTGCTCCCTGTCACTATTTACTGTGCTGAAATGCCTGTATTCCCACATGAAAGCAGCAGCCAATCACTGGCCTCAGCAGGCTCTCTTGCCGTATATCACTGAGGCCAATGATTGGCTGCAGCGATCACCCGGGTATGCAAGCATGCCATCGCTGCAGCACTATAAACAAAGAACAGTGGGGAGCACCAGAGCTTGTCGGAGGATTTATCAGGTGAGTAATGGGTCTTGTTTTATGGCACAACTCTTCCCCCCCCATGGCAAGATTATTTTCGACTCTCGAAAAACACCTTAACTATATACTGTATCTGCTGGTTAATAAAAGATAATCCAACAAAATTTAAGTCATTTGGCCACTATGAATGCAAAGTATGGTTGAAGACCTTTCTAAGTAACTGAACAGTAAAGTAGCCCTAAAGGGGTTGTCTGGAAAGCTGGTCATATCTGCACATTACATATACCGCCCAATGATTTCAATGAGCACTCTGTAATGCTTTATTTCTCTTACGGCAGTAGAAAACTTGCTGGCAGGTTGTCACATTGGGTGCGTGGACTCACTGGGCCGTAACGCTTGACGGTATAGCAGCTGGCCAACAGGGTACCATTCAAAGTCAATAATTTGGATAGGTGTACCTGTGGTAAACTCTAACAGTAGTGATGACAGGCTCAGATGGGACCTTGGCAGCAGGCGGACACCAGGCGTGGTGTAACCAGGAAGGCGTAGTACACTGCACGACACAGCTCCAACTCTAAACGACACTTGATACAGGAAGCAGGAACTGGAACACTGGGAACTAGGAAACACTTTAGGGACCATTTGCAGAGACTAACATAGGTAAACGACGACAACCCTGAGGCAATGAAGGAAGGGGCAGGGCCCTTTTTATAGTCCAGGGTGCTCATGGGCTAATTTGGTTATCTAATTTAGGTGCGCGCTGGCACCCTACGGGACACAGCAGAGTGAAGCGGAAGTGACCGCTGGCGTCTCCTGAGGAGGAGATGCGGGCAAGCGCTCACTGATCCATGGCTGCGGCCGTCAGGAGGGGAATATTCCTGATGGCCCGCGGCCATGGGTGTTACTCGGGTCCCTCCACAGCAATGGGACATCCTGTGGTCAGCTAATTGTCTAAAGAAAAAAATCAGCATGGATAAGAGGACATTCTGCATTGCTTCCAGAATGAAGGGATCCCGGACCGTAAGAAGGAATCCACATGGGATTTTAATGCTCATAGTGGATTCTTCCTTATGAGTTTTGGTCGGAGATTTTCCACCAGGACCAGGTATTTTCCCGCCCAATGGTAGGCAGGTTTTCTTATGGATAGAAGCAACATCTGATTTGGTCAGCACCTTTAAACCTTGTGTCTGTATTGCTGAGGGAAAATTCTTCCTTGCCCAATAACAGGAGAATCATTGGATTATTCAAAATCCAATAATCCTCAGGTTCCATCTATGTAAGGAAGTTCCTTGGGCTGGGAGTTGTCTTTTCATAACCTTAGGGACTGCTAGTGTGACGTTCTCCGTTCTTCCTCCCCTAATTCTATGGTCAATGGGTATCATTGTTGATTATTTTACAGAATCGGCACGGTTTCTTTATCAGAAGGAGAGGTATGTCGCTTACTGAGTGAATGGACACGTAGTTCATCACTCAGGTCAGTCCGAGCTTATGGCTGGACTAGGCTGTTGGTTTTTTATTTAAATTAGAAGTTGTTGATGATGGAGTTGACCTATTTATATGTTTTTAAAATATTCTGACATTATGTCCGAACTTTGTTGCATTTTTAAACTTTAATAATCTTAGGCCCCATGCACACGAACGTACTTTTGCGGCCGCAATTCCCCCAAAAATCCACGGGAGAATTGCGGCCCCATTCATTTCTATGGGGCCATGCACACGACCGTAGTTTTTACAGTCTGTGCATGGCCGGGAGCCCGCACCGCAGAAAGAACGGACATGTCTTATTACGGCCGTGTTCTGCGGTCCGGGCTCATTGAAAATAATGGCCGCGGCCATGTGCATTGCCTGCGATTTGCGGGTGGCTCGCGGCTGACTGTCCGCTGCCGGCCGACCCGAAAATCACGGCCGTGCACATGGCTACGGTCGTGTGCATGAGGCCTTAGATCAAGATGGCCTTGGCCGCTTTAACCTCCATTATTTCTGTATCCAGGTTTCTTATTTATCAAGGTCTTGGTACAAATTTTAGGGACTAGTCCGTGTGATTTATAATCTAATGCAAAGGAAGATACCCAAGTCCAGATCCCCTGTTAAGTCTGAGGCAAAGTCTGCAAGTAACACATGCAGATTTTGTTGCGGATTTCAGGCTATTTCCGCAGTGAAAATTCTTCATTGTATGCAAACATGGCCTTAGTGGTGAGCAGTAGTGGACTAGTTTACTATTACTCGCTTACAGTAGAAATAGTGTGAATTTTAAGTGAATTGTTCATTTAGGTTAAAAAAAAAAAAAAGCTGAAGATTGTTGCATAAAATACATTGGCCGTTGAATGATTGACTATATTTATTGGTCAACAATCCGATTATCTCACTGGTTGGCTCTCCTCATATACCTCTGATGAAAGGCTGCAACGTATGTCACTTTATAGGCACAGTGTGGCATATATCGCCCACTCATTCCTATCAATAAAAAATTATTCTGCGTGGTACATGGTTTTTAAAAAATGTCTTCTGCATGGTACATGTTTAAACGCTGCAGACTTTTTTTCATACTGGCCTGGCATATGCCAAGAAGATACACTTCTGGCGCATGCTGGGTGCAATGGGCCCTATGGATACATTTGGCACATACACCAAATGTATGGCAAAAACGAGATGTGAACAGTGACTTATCTAAATGGCTTCTGATAAATATTCGGAGGCAGACATAGACAGCAGAGGTCTCCTGTGGTGAATTGTATGTGGACCCCTTGGTTTCGAACAGCCAATTGACAAATAGTGAAGTGTTCATTGTCGATTACCACCCTGCTGGTACTCTTGGATACCCCTCGTAAATTTTGAAGGTGGTCAGAAATAATGTGGCTCACTTTGCAGTCCTTTATATGCAAACTATGACGTAGTATAAACTTATTTTATTAAAGGATAGAGGTCCTCCTTGCCTACTGCTACAGATGATATGGCCGCCTCTGTGTGCGAATTCATTATGTATTTCAACATTATCCAGCCCTCTTAGAACATAGGATTTAGCAGGTGATTAGTCAATCATGTGACCGTCCTCTGCTGATCTACATTGAATCTCATTGGTCACAGCCCTCACTTCACCCACCTGTAGATCCTTTCAGACACAAGCCAATCCTACAATCTCATTCACTTCAAAGTAAAAGTTACTGAAAAATGTCACAAAGAGACACTACAAAATAAAATACATTTACCTCAATGTTACAACAGAACATATCATAAACTTCCACGAAAAGATTTTCCCATTAGCGATCTTCGATACGATTGCTGTAAGCTATCAAGTAGCGATGGCCGACAAGTATTCACACACATGACTTGGATAAGTAGTCGTGTGATATAGATTTTACCTTAAACGCCTTAAAGGCATGGTGTTGCCCTAAAAACATGTATTTTTTTTAAAAATTAAACATTCAGTGTGTGGGTGATTAAACATTGTTCCAATTTTTTTTTTTTTTTTTTGAGAGTCAGGAAATATTATAAATTGTATTCAATTGGATTCAATTTTATAGTATTTACCATTTCTGGTCACTAGATGGAGCCATTCACAAAATTGCAGCATTGCATGTGGTAAAGCAACCACATAGCTTTTCTGCTGCAAATTTTGGGAAAAGTGACTCGCTCTAGTGAGCTTCACAGAATCCCCCCTCCCTTATCCTGGCAAGTGCCAGGAGAGGGAGGGCTTTCAATGTCTTCAAACCTCCTTACATTGTGTGCCGCCATTTTCAAAGCGACTACACAGTGGAAGGAGGTTGTAGTGCGAACATACCTGCGAGGAGACGCGAGACGCTCTGAGGAGGACCAGGACCATCGAGGCGGACCAGGACCATCGAGGCGGACCAGGACCATCGAGGCGGACCAGGACCATCGAGGCGGACCAGGAACATCGAGGCGGACCAGGAACATCGAGGCGGACCAGGACCAGCGAGGGGACACTTCGAGGACGAGGCGGCCAAGGAAGGACCAGTGTGTCGGACGTGGAAGGACGAGCGAGGCGACGTAGGAGGAGCAGCGAGTCGGACGAGGAGGACAAGGAAGGACGAGGTGTACCAGGGAATCGGACGTGGAAGGACGAGCGAGGCGACGGTGGAGGACGAGCGAGGCGACGGACGGAGGAGGACGAGCGAGGCGACGTAGGAGGACGAGCGAGGCGACTTGTGAGGACCACCGTGGGGGAACAGCGAGGCGGTAAGTAACGCCGAAATAGGCATTATGTGTGGCATCATATAAGGGAGGCCTATGTCGGCATATACGGGAGGCCTGTGTCATCATACGGGAGGCCGGTGCCATCATATCAGGGATGCGTGTGGCATCATACGGGAGGCCTGTGCCATCAAATCAGGGAGGTCTGTGGCATCATATAGGGGAGTCCTGTGGCATCATATAGGGGAGGCCTGTGGCATCATATAGTGGAGGCCTGTGCCATCATACGGGAGGCCTGTGGCATCATATAGGGGAGGCCTGTGGCATCATAGAGGGAGAGCCTGTGCCATCATACGGGAGGCCTGTGGCATCATATCATGGAGCCATATCAGGGAGGCCTGTGGCATCATATAGGGGAGGCCTGTGGCATCATACCAGCGGAGGCCTGTGGCATCATATCAAGGGAGGCCTCTGCTAGTATTTACAGTGTGGCATCATTTACAGTGTGGCATCATTTACAGTGTGGCATCATTTACAGTGTGGTAGCATTTACATTGTGGCAGCATTTACAGTGTGGCAGCATTTACATTGTGGCAGCATTTACATTGTGGCAGCATTTACATTGTGGCAGCATTTACATTGTGGCAGCATTTACAGTGTGGCAGCATGTACGGTGTGGCTGCATGTACGGTGTAGAATCATAGCAGCGGAGGCCTGTGTCATCATACCAGCGGACGCCTGTGGCATCATTTACAGTGTGGGAGCATTGACAGTGTGGCAGCATTTACAGTGTGGAAGCATTTACAGTGTGGCAGCATTTACAGTGTGGGAGCATTTACAGTGTGGCAGCATTTACAGTGCGGCAGCATTTACAGTGTGGCAGCATTTACAGTGTGGCATCATTTACAGTGTGGCAGCATTTACAGTGTGGCAGCATTTACAGTGTGGCAGCATTTACTGTGTGGCAGCATGTACGGTGTGGCTGCATGTACGGTGTAGCATCATAGCAGCGGAGGCCTGTGTCATCATACCAGCGGACGCCTGTGGCATCATTTACAGTGTGGGAGCATTGACAGTGTGGCAGCATTTTTTTTAGTGTGGCAGCATGTACGGTGTGGCTGCATGTACGGTGTGGCATCATACCAACGGAGCCCTGTGCCATCATACCAGCGGAGACCTGGGTCATCATACCAGCGTAGGGCTGTGCCTGCATTTACAGTGTGGCATCATTTATAGTTTGGCAGCATTTACAGTGTGGCAGCATTTACAGTGTGGCAGCATTTACATTGTGGCAGCATTTACAGTGTGGCAGCATTTACAGTGTGGCAGCACTTATAGTGTGGCAGCATGTACGGTGTGGCATCATACCTGCGGAGCCCTGTGTCATCATACCAGCGGAGACCTGTGGCATCATTTACAGTGTGGCAGCATTTACAGTGTGGCAGCATGTACGGTGTGGCTGCATGTACGGTGTAGAATCTATCAACTATCTTTATGTAATCCATCGCTGGTAACGTAATGATCTTTTCTCATGACATAATATTTACATTTACTTTTTTGATAGAAATGCCGTCGTGCATTGTCTCTAGTTGTGACAGTCGGTCTAATAGAGCTACTTACTCTCAAGGAGTGACCCTGCATGTTTTCCCAGGCAACATTGACAAGATAAAAGTTTGGCTCCAACAGGCCAGACAATCGTTGGACAATCTAGATGCACTCTCACAACGAATTTTTGATGGGAAAAAACAAGATTTATTTAGACTATGTTCAAAACACTTTGCAGAAGACTGTTATGTTTTTAAGTCGGAAAAGAAGATACGATGGCTGAAGGAAAGTGCAATTCCCACGATATTCCCTTATCAGGAAACTGAGTGTCCACCATCTAAACGGAAACGTACAGAAGAGGAAGACACTTATTCTTGTGCAACACAATGCATGCAATTGCCTTTGCCTACTACATCCACCAACAGAATTACATACGCTTCGACCGGTACCTCAATGCAAAACGATCCACCAACGTCAATGTCCAAAGTCATGGGAGTGAAACATGTAAAAATAGGTGTCAAGAGGAAATTTTTCGAAAGAAATGCAGCAACAAACACCCGACATAAGACATTGTCAACGAGAGCCACGAACACACCTTTCAAAAGAATAAGAGATGCAACCACTCAATCACACATCTTCACAGTGGATAGAGGATGCCAGTTTCCAGAGGAAGAACTTTCTTTTGCTAACCAAATAACAATGAAGTTGGATCATTTTTACCCATCTACGTTCTCAACCCCCCGCTTACAAAGACAAACAGCAAGCAAAGTCATATTTGAGGATCCCGAGGAAAGCTTTGTTTCTTCTACTGTCATAAATGATCCAACAGATCTGGACTACGAACCACCAGATTCTAGTTTATCATTTGAGAACGTGACAACAAATTTGTTTTCCGAACCAGCAGATGAAGAGCTAGTAAAAGAACGTAAATTTTTGGTTTTTGAATCGGCTTTAGATGTACTGGTTGCTCAGTGCGCGTGTTTCTGTGGCCACAAAATAGAAAACACCGTCAAATTCCAGCAAGGTACCTATCTTTCGCTACAAGGGAAATGTCCCAATGGACATGATTATTTTTGGGAAAGTCAACCAAAGTGTAATCGGATACCGGTTGGGAATCTTCTGATTGCAGCTTCCATTTTATTTAATGGTGGGAACTATGCAAAGATGTCTGACATTTGTAAATCGATTGGGGTGCAATTTATTTCACATTCCACTTTCTTTCGTCACCAAAGAAAATTCTTATTTCCAGTGGTGGACATTCACTGGAAACAAGAAAAAATGGAACTTCATAAAGAAATCAAACAAACACCATTGTGTCTCCTTGGTGACGGACAATGTGATAGCCCTGGGCATAATGCAAAATATTGTGTGTACACATTGATGGATTACAAGAGCGACAAGATTGTTGACTTTGAAATCGTTCAGGTTACACAAACCACATCTTCTGTGGCTATGGAAAGTTTGGCCTTTCAAAACTGTCTGAACCGTGTTATTCAAGATGGCCTCAATGTGTATGTTCTTGCAACAGACCGTCATGTCTCCATCCGCAAAAAAATACGTGAACAATACCCCGAGATTGGACATCAATTTGATATATGGCATTATGCTAAGTCCATTCGTAAGAAGCTGAAGGCTGCAAGTAAAAAAAAAAACTGTTCCCAAATTGTTGATTGGATCACGTCAATAACCAATCATTTTTGGTACTGCTGTAGTACTAGTTGCGGCAATGTGGATGTGCTGCGGGAAAAATGGCTCTCTGTACTTCAACATATTTGTAATGTACATGAATTCCCGGGGGACATTCTCACACAATGTGATCACAGATGTTTAGACATCGATGACGATCGCAAACACAATTGGATGTCAACAACATCGGCAGCCTATCATGCGCTAGAAAAGATTGTGAAAGATAAACAATTATTGAAAGACTTGCCCCACTTGTCATCTTTCTGTCATACAGGAAAAATCGAGGTATTCCACAGCTTTATTCTAAAATACAGACCGAAAAGAATACATTTTTCTTTAGACGGAATGGAAGCACGGACAAAACTTGCTGTTTTGGCCCATAATCATAATACAAAACGGGAACAATCTAGAGTCCACCGACAGACGACAAAGTCGGATCGGCTTGGTAGCATGAGGTATAATGTAATTTTCTCTAAACTAAGCAAAAAATGGACTGCAAAGAAAGAGTACGTACCAATGTCTTTCTCACACCTCTTTCCTATGTTTGTAAATGTGATCAAATTGTCAAAACAAGAAATTGAACATAGTTGGCAAACACGGACATTGACCCTACCACCAAACATAGCCACAGAACCACGGCCGGATAAAGCATCAACTGTTCTAGCTCACAAGTCACGTTTTTAATGTACTGAACTATGTTGTGTTTGCCCTCCTACTAAAAAAGCGTACAACTATTTGTCACTATTTAGATTGACTGTTACTGGAATAATTTGTAAGCAAACTATCTGTGGATATTGGGTGTTGATTCTGGGATTTAGTCTGATTGCCATATTTGGAGTCGGGAAGGAATTTCCCTCACTAATGAACAAAACGTAAATAACAATGGGTTTTCGCCTTCCTCAGAATCAACAATAGCAGTTTATATCCTGTATATTTTCTTCTGTTATGTACAATACTTATGCTGTGTTAATATATTATAATAAACATTCAAAGTTTGGATTTTAATTTTTTTTTTATTGAAAAAGATAGCATAGTAAAGTAAACAAACACATTTCAAAAATCGGCCATTTCAGAAGCATTATTGTCAGTGGCTAGCTTGAAACCAACATATACTTGATTTTCTTCTGGAAACATTGCTCTGACTTTCTGAACTGCACATGCTGGAATAGTACGCCTGTTTTTTCGTCCAAGGTAACCGTGAACCCACACGGTGAACATTCTGTATGCAACCATACGTAAGGACCTATACATCAGAAAAAAAAAATTTTTAGGCAATCTTATTTGGACACTATACATACCCCAATCGTATACTGTCACCCCTGACATGCTAAGATTCTTTAGAATAATACATAACGGCTCACAAACGCTGGAGCGACAGACATTGTTTGATTGCTGCGTGGAACAAGATCAAAATTTACTTCTAGTGTTACAGGGACCACATAACATTTGGCAGACACATATTAGACACATGCATGCTGCTAAAAGCGCACATAATAATATTTCTTTGAGCAATAAGGTTAGGATCATAATACCATCATTGAAACTTGACTGGAACCAAAAAAATAATTTCCTTACCTGTTATTTAGCGGTGCTTGACGTGTTGGACCAAAACATCTATAGCTTTCACATAGGGTCAGTTGTTCCTTGTTCAGACATGTGCCAATAAAAGTATGATGCTCTGTTATGCAACTAATCGGCTCATCTTCCTCCATTTTGTTTAGCACATTACGTATAACTTTGCAACAGACGCATTCCTCTTCTGTCGGCAAATTAATGCAGTTCCCACACTGACACCACGATTCCACCGGTTGCACGGACGCTGCAGGAGTTTGGCTCGCACTCTGTTCTGCCCGTTTTCTCATTGGCTGTTGTACAAGAATTATATTTGGATCCTGATATTTGGGACACCTTTCTCTTAGTTCCTGCTCTAATATTGCTCTCTAAAAAACAAAACAAAATTTATCATTGATTTGTGGAGTGAACATGTACATCTAATAATTACATTTTCCCATCTAAAAGTGAGACCCGAAACAGGTATATTCTATAGTGTTCGCTCCGCTAACGTCAACGGTGAAGGTGAGTGAATAGACACAAAAAATATAGGAACCAATATTCGGAATGTAATGGAGGACCAAAAGTTGGCTTTTCGAACGGTTTGATTTCCATTCAAACAAGTATATGTGGGTGTGCTTGGCCCCCCACAAATGCAAGAGTCAGCGTGCTATCCAACAGCACAGTGAAGCATTTCACAGGCATCAACTGCACAAAGTCTTACCTCCTGGGCTCTTTTTGCTTTCTCCTCTGGGGTAAATGTTGGTGGTATTCGTTTTGCTATTGGTTGATTGTCATCACTGGATTTCCGACTTCTCTTGGGCGCCATAACTGACAATTAGAAACAAAAGTTGATACATATCTCTCCCAAGACGTCAAATAAATACACTGTAAATGCTGCCACACTGTAATTGATGCCACACTGTAATTGATGCCACAGGCCCCCGCCGGTATGATGACACAGGCCTCCGCAGCTATGATGCTACACCTTACATGCAGCCACACCGTACATGCTGCCACACTGTAAATGCTCCCACACTGTAAATGCTCCCACACTGTAAATGATGCCACAGGCCTCCGCTGGTATGATGACACAGGCCTCCGCTGCTATGATGCTACACCGTACATGCTGCCACACCGTACATGCTGCCACACTGTAAATGCTGCCACACTGTAAATGCTGCCACACTGTAATTGATGCCACACTGTAATTGATGCCACAGGCCTCCAACGGTATGATGACACAGGCCTCCGCAGCTATGATGCTACACCTTACATGCAGCCACACCGTACATGCTGCCACACTGTAAATGCTCCCACACTGTAAATGCTCCCACACTGTAAATGATGCCACAGGCCTCCGCTGGTATGATGACACAGGCCTCCGCTGCTATGATGCTACACCTTACATGCAGCCACACCGTACATGCTGCCACACTGTAAATGCTCCCACACTGTAAATGCTCCCACACTGTAATTGATGCCACAGGCCTCCGCTGGTATGATGACACAGGCCTCCGCTGCTATGATGCTACACCGTACATGCTGCCACAACGTACATGCTGCCACACTGTAAATGCTGCCACACTGTAAATGCTGCCACACTGTAAATGCTGCCACACTGTAATTGATGCCACACTGTAATTGATGCCACAGGCCCCCGCCGGTATGATGACACAGGCCTCCGCAGCTATGATGCTACACCTTACATGCAGCCACACCGTACATGCTGCCACACTGTAAATGCTCCCACACTGTAAATGCTCCCACACTGTAAATGATGCCACAGGCCTCCGCTGGTATGATGACACAGGCCTCCGCTGCTATGATGCTACACCGTACATGCTGCCACACCGTACATGCTGCCACACTGTAAATGCTGCCACACTGTAAATGCTGCCACACTGTAATTGATGCCACACTGTAATTGATGCCACAGGCCTCCAACGGTATGATGACACAGGCCTCCGCAGCTATGATGCTACACCTTACATGCAGCCACACCGTACATGCTGCCACACTGTAAATGCTCCCACACTGTAAATGCTCCCACACTGTAAATGATGCCACAGGCCTCCGCTGGTATGATGACACAGGCCTCCGCTGCTATGATGCTACACCTTACATGCAGCCACACCGTACATGCTGCCACACTGTAAATGCTCCCACACTGTAAATGCTCCCACACTGTAAATGATGCCACAGGCCTCCGCTGGTATGATGACACAGGCCTCCGCTGCTATGATGCTACACCGTACATGCTGCCACAACGTACATGCTGCCACACTGTAAATGCTGCCACACTGTAAATGCTGCCACACTGTAAATGCTGCCACACTGTAAATGCTGCCACACTGTAAATGCTGCCACACTGTAATTGATGCCACACTGTAATTGATGCCACAGGCCTCCGCCGGTATGATGACACAGGCCTCCGCAGCTATGATGCTACACCTTACATGCAGCCACACCGTACATGCTGCCACACTGTAAATGCTCCCACACTGTAAATGCTCCCACACTGTAAATGATGCCACAGGCCTCCGCTGGTATGATGACACAGGCCTCCGCTGCTATGATGCTACACCGTACATGCTGCCACAACGTACATGCTGCCACACTGTAAATGCTGCCACACTGTAAATGCTGCCACACTGTAAATGCTGCCACACTGTAAATGCTGCCACACTGTAATTGATGCCACACTGTAATTGATGCCACAGGCCTCCGCTGGTATGATGACACAGGCCTCCGCTGCTATGATGCTACACCGTACATGCTGCCACAACGTACATGCTGCCACACTGTAAATGCTGCCACACTGTAAATGCTGCCACACTGTAAATGCTGCCACACTGTAATTGATGCCACACTGTAATTGATGCCACAGGCCCCCGCCGGTATGATGACACAGGCCTCCGCAGCTATGATGCTACACCTTACATGCAGCCACACCGTACATGCTGCCACACTGTAAATGCTCCCACACTGTAAATGCTCCCACACTGTAAATGATGCCACAGGCCTCCGCTGGTATGATGACACAGGCCTCCGCTGCTATGATGCTACACCGTACATGCTGCCACACCGTACATGCTGCCACACTGTAAATGCTGCCACACTGTAAATGCTGCCACACTGTAATTGATGCCACACTGTAATTGATGCCACAGGCCTCCAACGGTATGATGACACAGGCCTCCGCAGCTATGATGCTACACCTTACATGCAGCCACACCGTACATGCTGCCACACTGTAAATGCTCCCACACTGTAAATGCTCCCACACTGTAAATGATGCCACAGGCCTCCGCTGGTATGATGACACAGGCCTCCGCTGCTATGATGCTACACCTTACATGCAGCCACACCGTACATGCAGCCACACCGTACATGCTGCCACACTGTAAATGCTCCCACACTGTAAATGCTCCCACACTGTAAATGATGCCACAGGCCTCCGCTGGTATGATGACACAGGCCTCCGCTGCTATGATGCTACACCGTACATGCTGCCACAACGTACATGCTGCCACACTGTAAATGCTGCCACACTGTAAATGCTGCCACACTGTAAATGCTGCCACACTGTAAATGCTGCCACACTGTAATTGATGCCACACTGTAATTGATGCCACAGGCCTCCGCCGGTATGATGACACAGGCCTCCGCAGCTATGATGCTACACCTTACATGCAGCCACACCGTACATGCTGCCACACTGTAAATGCTCCCACACTGTAAATGCTCCCACACTGTAAATGATGCCACAGGCCTCCGCTGGTATGATGACACAGGCCTCCGCTGCTATGATGCTACACCGTACATGCTGCCACAACGTACATGCTGCCACACTGTAAATGCTGCCACACTGTAAATGCTGCCACACTGTAAATGCTGCCACACTGTAAATGCTGCCACACTGTAATTGATGCCACACTGTAATTGATGCCACAGGCCTCCGCTGGTATGATGACACAGGCCTCCGCTGCTATGATGCTACACCGTACATGCTGCCACAACGTACATGCTGCCACACTGTAAATGCTGCCACACTGTAAATGCTGCCACACTGTAAATGCTGCCACACTGTAAATGCTGCCACACTGTAATTGATGCCACACTGTAATTGATGCCACAGGCCTCCGCTGGTATGATGACACAGGCCTCCGCTGCTATGATGCTACACCGTACATGCTGCCACACCGTACATGCTGCCACACTGTAAATGCTGCCACACTGTAATTGATGCCACACTGTAATTGATGCCACAGGCCTCCGCTGGTATGATGACACAGGCCTCCGCTGCTATGATGCTACACCGTACATGCTGCCACACCGTACATGCTGCCACACTGTAAATGCTGCCACACTGTAAATGCTGCCACACTGTAAATGCTGCCACACTGTAAATGCTGCCACACTGTAATTGATGCCACACTGTAATTGATGCCACAGGCCTCCGCTGGTATGATGACACAGGCCTCCGCTGCTATGATGCTACACCGTACATGCTGCCACACCGTACATGCTGCCACACTGTAAATGCTGCCACACTGTAATTGATGCCACACTGTAATTGATGCCACAGGCCTCCGCTGGTATGATGACACAGGCCTCCACTGCTATGATGCTACACCGTACATGCAGCCACACCGTACATGCTGCCACACTGTAAATGCTCCCACACTGTAAATGATGCCACAGGCCTCCCTGTTATGATGCCACAGGCCTCTGCTTGTATGCTGCCACAGGCCTCCCTTCGTATGATGCCGCAGGCCTCCGCAGACATGATGCAACAAGGCCTCCCTGTTATGATGCCACACGCCTCTGCTTGTATGCTGCCACAGGCCTCCCTTCGTATGATGCCGCAGGCCTCCGCTGTTATGATGCCGCAGGCCTCCCTGTTATGATGCCGCAGGCCTCCCTGTTATGATGCCGCAGGCCTCCCTGTTATGATGCCGCAGGCCTCCCTGTTATGATGCCGCAGGCCTCCCTGTTATGATGCCGCAGGCCTCCCTGTTATGATGCCGCAGGCCTCCCTGTTATGATGCCGCAGGCCTCCCTGTTATGATGCTGCAGGCCTCCCTGTTATGATGCCGCAGGCCTCCCTGTTATGATGCCACAGGCTTCCCTGGTATGATGACAAAGGCTGCTCACACAAACGCACATGAACAGAACTTACCTGTTCCTGACGCGACCTCCTCTCTGTCAAACTTCTTGCGACTGGTCTTCTTGCGCCTTCGCTGCGAATACATGACCGGAAGCCGCGGCCGGAACTCGTCATCTCACACTCCTGCCGCGGCTTCCGGTCGACAGGAACATGGCGCCGGATTTCGCTCTAGCAAATGCCTCAGTTTTGGTCTGTGTGTGAGCGGCGCATGCGCAGTTCACACACAGACGCCGTACACGGCAGTCAATGGGACGGGAGCCGTTCGCAGTCCCTATGGGACTGTGGCTGCCGTATTCCATGCCTGTGTGTGTCGTTAATCGACACACACAGTAATGGAAACAAAAATGGCAGCCCCCATAGAGCAGCTAATCAATTAAAAACGTAAAAAGTACAAAACAGCAACATACATTAATAAAATTTATTGATCTATCACACAAAAACACATAACATATTAAAAACAAAGTTGGTAGTGACACTGTTCCTTTAATAAAGAAAAACACATGAATCCGAGGTTGGATTTTAAAGGCCACAGCAGCCGTTTATTATATATTTAAAGAAAATAAAATTTTCATAACCAAACATTATATCAACATAGAATTCCCCAAAAATTGGAATTCTTCCAACAACACAAACGGACCCCTAACAGGGTCAATATATAAAACCAATAACATAACCAGGGGAAGCGCTTAAGGTTACTGCAAATTAGAATAGCCATCTGCCACCACCACTTGTTGTCCATAAAGCACTTCAAAGGGGTAACACCCTAAGGAGCCTTTCACATAGTTTTGGGGGACGCATACCCCTGATGCGACCCCCCCCCCCCCCACCACCAGTTTTTACTGACCAACCTTAAGGACTCCCCTCCCCACCAGCTACCGTGACAACCGAACAACACCGCTACATACACCACAATCGAAATGCCACAACCTACCACACACTCACCACGCTACAACCACTCAAGATACAAGAAAAAATGGGCGGGTGGGCAGGACTCGATTTTGCTGTTCTTCTTCCAACGCACTGAGGAAAAACAGCGGGAAGACCTAGTTACCACCCCACTCCTCCCATCCAACCCCTCCCACCTACTTACACTATTCTAAATCCTCCCCATAGCAACTTGGCAATTTAACACTTTCCTCACTTACTCCCTCCTATACCTGTCACGGCAGCCTCCCCTTACTACTTTCAGGGCGGCAGTGCGGCCTCTCCTATGTTTTTGTCTTAATATCTTTAAAAATATATCCTTTGGTCGCCTATTTAACGATGTCGCATATCGGCAAACTATCAAACGATTCATGTTTACACACCACATTGTTAGAACGATCAACGATTATTTTTGTGTTTGAAAAATCCTCAACAACTGTTTTATTACTAGTCGTTCAATCAGCAAGCAGAGATTTTGGAAGTATTGAGAAATTGAAACCCGTAGATTTTGAAGTTGAAGAGCTTTTCATTATATAGTGACTAAGCGTTATTTACATTATTGCAGAATTTGTAGTAGTTGCGTCTGCGTTGTGATCAGTTGTTTCCTGATAGTGACAGATAAGTGACCACGGATAGTCGCCTTTTATCTGAAATTACCGCAGGCGATTCTTACCATCTACGGACTATTCACATTTTACTTCTGGCATTGTGCCATTTACAGAGCCATTTAAGGATTAAAAACCCATATATACATTTCAATGATCAGGTGTACGAGCGTTTATTACAAACGCTCGTTCGTCGGCTGATTGCATCTTTTATACCACCCTAAAAATCATCGTTTTCACAGCACATTCTGTCGCTAATATATGTAAACCGATGGGGACCGAACAAAAGTTTTAACGATTGTTCATCCCCATACATTTTACATTGACTTTATGTTTGTCTGTAAAAAAAAACAACTTTATATGAGTGCCAATTGTTCTCGTCGATCGGCGCTCATTATGGGCAGAAATTTGACAGTGTAAACCATTTGTTCAGCAATAATGGCGGAGGTGTTAACTGTTATTTCTATGTGTAGTTTTTTGTTATGTTATTGTACCTCAAAATTTTATGTACGCTTTATTATAGCGTGTCATGAAGTAGTACAAATAGGGGAATATGGCAGTTAAGTGAAGTCTTCTTTCCTCAAATCTTCTTTGGTCTAGTCTGTGTCATCGACATGAAAAAAAAAAGTGTCATCAAATTAGGGCGGATTCTACCACGTGGTTCTACTTCTGGCAAGATGTCACCATTTTGTGGTGAAGCAATGGAAAATGCTAAAGGTTAGATGCCATTTTAAAATCAGAAGCCCAGAGGTGTTAGGATAATGGTTTTCATATGACGGGGCCAGCGTCGGCATGTTACATGCTTATACAGCTACTTTTTGGCAAGGGAACAGCGTGCTACAGTTTATTGTATTTCTGGAATCAAACGATTTACGATTTAGCAGCAGCGATCCCCGGAGGTAAAGAGAATCGCTCATAGATAGTTGTCTTTTTACTTCTTGTGGTGTAAAGTTGTTTTTTTCGAAGTAAATAGTGCCGATATAGAGCGCTTTTGTTCGTATCCGTGCCAGTTTGTGGTATATTGACGAAGTGTCTGCTTGGTGAACAGCATAGCTTTACAGTACAGGCTTATGCAGGTCTGTGTGCACAGGCAGGAGTGCTTCTAGTTTAGAAGGAAGTGATTGTGATAGGTCGGAAGAATGTACCATTTCTAAACACCCCTCCTTTCCTTTTATACTCGTGTGCGAGAGTGAAGGCAGGCTGTACACAAGGCAGAGCAGGCTGCACAGGAGAGGGGAGCCTGGAAGTGATCTGCAGTTCTCGGGCTTTGCCTTTCTATCTAGTGATTTTTCCAAGCGCTTCTGCTTCGCTTTTCGTCCTCCCACCTTTTTTGTGAAGAGGGGGGGGCGCTTTTATTGGAAAATAACCTAGTTCGGCCCACTAACTGCATGCTGCATGTTGGGCAGATTGAAAACCTCCATGCAAAATCGGAGGCAGAAGAATTATTTACATGTGATGGATATTTTCTCTGCTTATTGCCTAGTAATGAGGTTCTGACAGGCGCGACCTTTCATAAGACAGCCCACATGATTGGCTTTCTGCCCAGAATATTGCTGCAACATTATCTGTGATTGGTTATCTTCCTATCATGCATTGCTTCACAAGGGAAGCTGCCCCTTTTTTTAATAAATCTACGATGGCTGGCTTCAATATGCTGCTCTGTAAGTATTTTGCATGGGGAGATTCTGGCGAGCTTCGACTCCACGCTGGAGCCACATGGGAATGGGGAGGAAAGTGTGCAGGAGAAAGTAAAGTGCTTCTTGGTTACAATGATAACATGTTTGTTTTTTCTACAGGTTGGTACTAAGAAGTGCCTTTCCTGACGTCGCTGCTGCTTGGACCCGCTTGTAGAGCAGTTTCTGCTTTTTGCCTTGCTTGCTGCCAGCTACGCTGCAACGAGAGCCCAGCCACCCTCCTCATCTAGACAACCCCCCCCTAATGCTATAGTCAGAAAAAAAAGAATACAAACTAAGGTATCTGCTTCTATAAGACGAAACCAAGGACAGACAGACACAGGGGATAGAGAGAGGGGCAGAGAAAACCTCTATTATCATCCTACAGTGCTGCGTCTATATATGCCAAGCTAAATCCATACCAATCACACCGCAGAACCCAACTCCATTGCCAGTTCAGCTCGGTGGAGATTACCTTACAGAAAACTTTACTGGGAGCAGTTTGGAAAATTTATGCCAACGCAGGGGCTGCCACGTTTTCATGCTTGCATTTTGGGCTGAATATCGAAACTCCAAATGGGTAACTGAGAGTACAGAGAAGTTCCAGGCCTCCGCACTTATACTTACCATCGAATGATTTTAACATTACAGATCACAAAATCCCTATTATTGATAAACTTGTTGGTGAACGGCGAGAGCGGGACATCTGTATGCAGATACAGACCGCGCAGATTTACAATTTAAAAACCGCACGGAAAAAAAAAGAGGACAACTGGAGTTTGGCTTTATCTCTCTACTCCTGAGACGTTGTTTTTTTGTTTTTTTTTAAATTACGTTTTAAGTATGGCTGTTAGCGTGGCACCGATGCGGGACACAAAATGGCTAACATTGGAAGTGTGTCGGGAGTTCCAAAGAGGGACGTGCTCACGGCCAGACACAGAATGTAAATTTGCACACCCATCAAAAAGCTGCCAAGTTGAAAATGGACGGGTGATCGCCTGCTTTGATTCATTGAAAGTGAGTAAACAATCTATTCTATTATACCGGTAAACACAGACTCCTTTTATTGCTGCTTGTATTATCTGCAAAGTAAAATAAGACACAATAACAAATATATATATTTCCATCAGATCGGAATTTTTCACGTAACTGTTTTGTGATTGTTAACTCCGTTAAGACAACAGTCGATTTAGCTGCAGTCCTATGTAAAACTACAGATAACATATTGTGATGTGACAATGAGATGTGCAAATTGACAATCTGCAATGCTGTCATCTGACAAACCCGGCTTTGCTACATTTATATGCTGTATTAATCAAACATTATACTAAAGTATATCCAGTACCTGGAATGAGACAGGGGGCCTTTTTCTAAACTTGGGTCTATTTTACAATGTAGTCTTATTATGGTAAAAAAATAAACAAAGTGTGTGTGTCTGTCTGTATGTATAAGTGTGTGTGTGTGTGTGTGTGTGTGTGTGTGTATATATATATATATGCCGTTTGTGAGCTTTCCTTATGGTCAGCTGATCATGTACATCTTGGTTCTCATTGTTGTCGGATGATCATATCAGGCCCCATGCACACGAACGTGCTTTTGCGGCCGCAATTCCGTCGAAAATCCACGGGAGAATTGCGGCCCCATTCATTCCTATGGGCCCATGCACACGACCGTGGTTTCCACTGTCCGTGCATGGCCCAGTGGCCTGGACCGCAGAAAGAACGGACAGGTCTTATTACGGCCGTGTTGTGGGGTCCAGGCTCATAGGAAATAATGCACGCGGCCATGTGCGCGGCCCGCGATTTGCGGGTGACACTCCGCGGCCGTCCGACCCGAAAGTCACGGCCGTGCACATGGCTACGGTCGTGTGCATGTGGCCTTACCATTTGCAATGTATCATGAGGTCGTGCTTTCACCTATGCGATCTATATGCATCTTAATAAGAACTGGAGATCAGCATTCAATTATTATAATGTGATAGTTTATCCACATGATTTCTTGCATTGATTCAGTAATAAAAAGTATCTTTAAAAAAAATCTGCTGAATAACAACTGGTATATTTGTGGTTTATTACTCATGGTTTACGGGTGGTGTGCAAAATGACATGATGCCCAAAAAAATCTGAACAGTGTGCAAAAAATGCCATGTCCAAGCTGCATTTATTAGATGTAAACCTGGTTGTGTGTGCGGACTGGCTCAACCTCAGGATCACCCAGGAGAATCGGGGCTTGGTTCTATAGCACTTACTTTTCAAATGCAGAAAAGTAAATTAGTTCACAAAAGGTTTGTATTATATTGTGAATCTCTTATAGTTATGTGGTAAGAAAAATATAAAATTCCCTGTCTAGTTTTATGTTTCTGAACAGAGGTAAGATCCTTAAATGAACTAAAGTATTTTAGTATAGTGATCTCGCACCCCTCTTCAAGAACACCACCCCCTTTCCCGAAACAGATTTCCCATGACAGATTATCAGTTCCACCATATAAAATGCACATTGGCCCTCTTCTTTGAGTCCACCCCCCTAGAAGACCAATTTTCAATGCAATTTTGGGTGGTCGTCTCAAACAAGTTTCACTGTATCTGAAAGCTCTAAATTTCTGGTTGACATATTCTTGGTAGGATTAATAGCAACATGACACGAGTAGGGGCATGTCTAGTGTTATAAATTACTGATATAGATTCTTTATGGCAGTAATTTACTGAATGTTCTGGTAATTACTTCAGTCACATCTGCCAAGTGAGAGGGTAGCATTACTTAAGAGAGAATTTTTTAATAAATGCTAGAATAAATTTATATATATATTTATATGTGTATATATATATATATATGTATATTACAGACAAACTAGAGGTTAACAAATGTATGTGCACTAAATGGGAAGAAGGTGGTATCTTTCAGTTGTTGTGACCCAGGCTTAGGAAGACCGCAGAGTGGTATTCCGGAGCTGACCTCGATGGTTATTCTATACTGACATGTCTGTGCCTTCAATCACTTGCATGGTTTGCTGTAAATATATACTGCTCTCATTGCTTGTCCACTATATTTCTTCTGCACGGGATCTGACTGTTTGAAAATGTTTACTAACCAGTTTCTCACTTTCATATAAATGGTAATGAACAGGTTAAGATGTCATTTGAATTTCCTATTGATACTTACCGCAAATTTAACACAAATGTACAACGTAGGAGATGATCACATTTAGGTAATACAAAATGCTAATTTTTGTTTAAAGGGGTTATTCAGAAATCGAGAAAAGGGTCTCATCCCTATTTAAGTAAATGTTGCTCAGCTGCAATACCAGACACAGCCCCTAGACAACATGGTGCTGTTTCTGGGGGGAACCCCTTTTACCCTATTTACAAATTAATTGTGCAGCTTTGGTTCAGGGAACTAACCCATATAAGATTACTAGTGTTCCATAAAGTTGTAGGATGTAAGCATCAAGTTTTTTAACCTATTATAACTGGGCACTATATTGGGTTTACCCTAAGACCACTCTAGTAGCCTTTTTGGTCTATCTAGTATGTTTATATGGACCATGCAGAGATATAAAGGCAGCTTTTACTCCTCCACCGATATTATAACTAGTGACCTCTTTAAAGGCCCTTTTACATGGGTCAATGATTGGGTGAACGAGTGTTCGCACACAAGCTCGTCTCCGATCATTGCTCTGTGTAACCAGAAAATGGATCAGCCGATGAACGAGCAAAAGCTTGTTAATCGGCTAATTGCATCTTTAATGTGGCCAATGGTCGTTTGTCGGCAGCACATCTTGTGTAAACTGTATGGGCAGGAATGATCGTATTAACCACTGTTTGTGCCCAAATTCGCCATCATTGCTCCATTTAAATGGTATATTTTCGATTGGTGCGCGTTTATCAGACTGACAATCTGACCGTGTAAGGCCTCATGCACACTTTTGTCGGCCGTTGAATGGCCGTTATTGACGGTCCCGTCACACACTGGCTGCACACGGATGGCTTCCGTGTGCAGCCCGTTGTTTCACGGACCAAATTCAATGAGAAGGCCGAGACTGTTCCATCAAAAACGGGCAGGAGTAGGACCTGCCCTACTTTTGACGGAACGGCCGCACGGTTCCATTAAAACAACGGAAGTGTGCATGGCTCCATTGAAATGAATGGATTCAGGGTGCTATCCGTGACAGCAAATAGTACCCTGAAGGAAAAAAACTGAAGTGGGCATGGGGCCTTAAACACGTCCTAACCGAGATTAACCAAGAGAATATTTGTTTACATTTGATTTTAATTGTGATAAGAATTTGTTGAATATACAGATAGCATTTGGGCTTTTCTAGGCCCCAATTTTAGTCATAATCCAGCATTGATTTGGGCGAAAAACTGAAGGCATTTCCTCTGCAATAAAACAAGCAATTTATAGACTTCCTTGCCTTGTGCCATGAGATTGTTACTATTTTTTAACTTTTCATAGATTCCTCTTAACAGTCATTAAAATGCTCACTTTACTCACTTCACTAGAAACATTGTAAAGTTTTTAGTTTCAATTTGAATATCATTTTCCTGCTTAAATGTAATATTTAGAAATGCAAATGCTTTGGTTTTTAGTACTTTGTCTTCAACATTCACATCTAATGCCTCATGCACACGATAGTGTGCGCCGACCGAGTCCCGTCAGCGATCCGTGGAAAGATAGGACGTGTCCTATCTTTCCACAGATCGGAGAATCGGGTCCGTTTTTCCGGACCCCGATTCACCTGCTAAAGTGAATGGGTCCATGAAAACAATTGGGTGCCACTCGGTTGCTGTTAAAAACGGCCCCGAGTGTCACATTGGTCGTGTGCAACTGGCATAGAGCTGCACTCAGAGTTTTTTGTTGTTGGCTGCTTAGAATTTTTCTATACTGACACAGCTGTTTTTAATGTATTTCTAGACATCCGCTTTCTTCTGCATTACAATAGGATAGCTGGAGTTTGCTCTATATTAGAGTAATGTACAGTTGTATGGCCCTCATTAATTATGTGGTTTTTGGCACTATTGTGCCGTAAAAAAAGTAGCAAATTTACCCATTCAGCTGCATTGCGTGACTTATTGCACTTTTTCGTGCCCGGCATTTTATGCCAGAAAGTTGCATAATTTTTAGCGGAAATCTACCGCAGATCTGAGCTGCCGTAGATTTCACCATCATTCACACGGACCGCAGAAGATGCGACAAATTTATTAAAAGGTAATAAATAACATCTTAATGTTACAGGCTACTGACTAAGACTGGCGTATGTCAGGCCAGTCTTAGAATTTGTGGGCCTATGTGTATATGCTACATACCCCGTAATACTTCTGAATAGCTTTCTTGCTACAAACCCTGAACCAGCGCCAATTGGCAGTAAGACTTTAGATTGGTGTTTGTTATCGGATATTCATACTGGTGCTCCATGAACGTTGCGTTCACATAAAGGATAGTATTTGGAAACCATGTAAGGCAATATCCCAGCAGGGACAACCAAATCAGGTGTGCACTGCTACTGTGAATATGTAAGCCGCTGCAGTAACGGGGGGAGGGGGCGCACAAATTGCCCCAAGCCGCTATGTAATAGTTTAACCACATCGCTTGGTTTTCCATAATTTTTTGCTTGTGAACCTTTAATAAATGTATGTTATTGTCTAGAATTCAACAATAATATTGGAGACTTTACAGCTGACAAATAAGATAGATTATTACATGTTAACTGGACTTTATATAAATCCAAATAATTTTTCCTTTTTTGCTTAACGTTATTGATATAGATATTGTTCTTCTACTTTTTTTGCTTCTACTTTGGGTTTATTCTAATTTCATAGGCTTCATAGTTTGTCTTGGAGAGTACTCTGCTTGGACACTGATATGATAAAGTTTATAATTGAAAACGTTATATGTTTTACGGTTTTACATAGAACATGGGACAGAATAGACAAAGATCATCAACGGTACTATACACATGGTTATGAAAGGGTGCCACAGGAAAAAATCCGGAAAACCGGGTAAACATTCCCTTCAATGTTAAAAGCAGATGTCTAAACATTTGACATAATGGTTCATTATTGTTGTTTTTATGTCTTGTCCATTAGAGTATAAAGAGTTTCAATTTCCTCCCGCTATAAAATCTTAGACATTCTCTTGTGGAACTATCTGTTCCAATGTGCATTAGGCCCGAGAACATCTGAAATCCTGAATTAGCCATGTTACTCACTGACCCTGTATATGATGACTTTACAGGTTCAGGAAAGGATAATGTCTCATTCTTCGGGGGGTTAGGGTTGGTCAATTCTATATTTAGAACAAGACGACTGCATTATATTCAAAGGAGACCCCATGGAACGGCATTACCCTTCAGCTGTGCTGTTCAGTTTTTGGCTAAAGTCCCAGGAGCCTTATACTAAGTAGTGCAGAGTTTTTACTGCTGTGTGACGGTAAAGGGCAACCATTCAAAATAGTCCGTACAGTATTTATCAGAACAATTTTTGCACATCTATCAAATCTCAGGGATTTTTTTTTCAAAAACCGTTTCGACAACTCCTGCCTGGAATGGAAGATGAATAGTATAACTTTACTGCTTCTATAAAATTGTCTTTGACTATAAATAAATAATTATATTTTATTTCCTGTTGCTTATATAGCGCTAACATGTTCCACAGTTCTGTACAAAGATTCTCATCATTGGGACTCACAATAATCACAATAATCTATCACACTAGGGCCGATTTACCAGTGTGTGTGAATTCAGTATGTAAACAGAATTTATATTCGCGTGATACAGGAAAAATTCAGATTCATACCCAGGAGCCCAGTGCTTCAAGGGCACGATGCTACCCGCGATGAGTCACCGCACATAGATAATAGGTAGAAGATAGTAGATGAGCACAGGTCAGCCTGGTCAACCAGAGGATCCTCCAGTGGGCTCAGGATGTGAAATAAGTTGACGCACCATGCGGTTTATCCCTTTTATTGGGTTATTGCACAGATAAACTAATAATCCTTATTGCTGATCTGACCTACGGGCAGTGATAGCCGCACAGTATACAATATAATTAAAAGAAGACAGGCATTTGTTCTGTTTAGCTGGACAGTGGGCCCTCAGAATAATTTCTTTTTTTGGGTTCAAAGTACTTCAGTCTTACACTGGATGAGCGCGTAGTGATTTGAAGTATTTTTTTTAGCCACATCTGTCATTTTCAGACTTAATATCAGTGGGATTTCTATAGCAGTCATTTTTTATTCCCATGTTAATATTTTATAGAAAATGAATTGGTATGCTCGGACTGATTTCTGGTCTATCTAATGAAAGGCCCAATTACTCTGGGCAATGCTTGTGACCATTCACTTGCTTCTGTGCGATGACACAACAATTGGGCTGTGTAAATGAAGAAAAAGATCAAATGAAGAAAAAAATTCAATGATCACAGTTTTGTATTAATTTTTCCTCCGTAAAAATGATCATTATCAGTGGCACAATAAGAAAATGTAAATGTTTCTTGTAACAACACTTACAAACGGCTTTCCGTCCAGTGCACGGCTCCCACAAGGGTCATTGCTGGGTTTATGACTCTCCTCGTGGGCAGTGAGAATTATGTTTTAAGCTCCACATGCGATTTTTGGTAGCGCCAGGATACATTTAGCATTCTGACTGGAGTTAGCCCGGTATCACACTCGTTCAGAGAGCTGACATCTTGGGGGGCTCAATGCAGAGTCCCACATGGGAGAGCAGTCTTTGTGTCTGCCAGTCGCATGGTGGAAAAGGTGACCACTCATACTTCTCTAAGACAATAATATATCTGCAGGGTCAAAGGAAACCAAATCTGACTGAGAAGTCACTACTATGTTAAGCTGGCAAAGTTCAGTTTTAACTATCCTATTCCCTCAGAAGTACAGACGGGGATGGCTCTTTTTTTCCAGGAGAAGCCGTAAGGATGAAACTCTTTATACATTTAGACTGGGATTACCCTTCTGGGTTTTAGTTTGTTTTTAACTTCTGATATCTTGTGAGTATAATAAATTATTGCGTTCGATTGTCGCAGTACTTGCCCGTATTTCAGCTTTTCTATTATATGACGTTTAGAAGGTAACGTGGTTATTCTGTGTGGCATTGGAGAATCATAAATTGCTCATCAGAGTCGTGGCCTGTGAAAGGTTATCATCACGTCCTGCATTCAACACAAACTAAGTTCTACTAGGCCGCGCCAATCGATTTTTATTGTCTGTTCTAGAAACTTGACCTGTCTCTAGGTTTATGCTGCACTTGGGATTATTTAGACGGTCATTAGATGGTTCCCTGCTATATGAATTATTTGAATGCAATGTAAACTAGATTTCAAGGATCTTTAGTTAACGTAGAATTGTCTATAAATGGAAATGTTCGATATAAAATAATATGTAAAGTATAGACGTATAACAGGATACAAATCCCTTGTCTGTAGTCTAGTCAGAAATCTACTCTTTAATGCCATGTTATGTTAGGCTCATAGTTATCCTAAAATAGCATTACATCACCATAATGTCACTGTTCAGTTGTGCAGCTCAACTTACATTCACCATACATGTTAACTCATTGTGACGTTACAGTATTTAAAGTCCTTAATCGAGATGAGCGAATCTTTCTATTCTCCCAGATTCTCCAAGATGTGAATAACCCTAAATCCATATGAATCTATAACCTGGCAAATCGATTTTTATCATCCATAGTCCTTAGGTGCTCAACAGACAGAGGTGTATTGCTATAAGATTCCTTCATATGCTATATATTTATTTCATAATCATTTTTTAGAAGTCCCTATTGGTCTGGGATGATACTCCTTTGCCTTTTTAGAACATGACGGTGTTAGATGAAACCCCCATTCCCCCCCAGACTCTATGCATAATATGAAATCAAAAGTTTTTTCTACATTTATTAGTTTGTATAAAGGTATATTTTTTATTTATCGGTGACCTGTCCTTTAGTAGACTGCCTGTAATAAGCCTGAGAATTGCACACTATAGGCTAGAGACTCTATAATTATAACCCTATTATAATTATAACCCTTTAATATTCCATTTTGGTCTGTTTAATTGATAGAAAAAATGTTGAACATGTGTTTCCACCATGTTTTGCACAAAACATTTCAATGGTGTACATTTAAAATTTTAATATTTGTTCGTTTGATGGGGGGGGGGGGGGGGGGTCAAAAGTGTCAATCATGGGACCCAAACAGGTGTTGGACCATTTGGGATAAGAAATAAACTAACTTTACTAGATTTGAGATGGATATAGATAGATACTAGCATTTATTTCTTTATACTCTTGACATCATTTTACTTGTCACGAGTGTTTACTTCTGTATTCGGCATTTTCTAATGCTGTTTTTAAACTGTTCAAACTTGGCCTGGAAATGAAACGCTTGTGAATCATCAACAGACACTTGTTTCTCCCTTTAAGGCTTTTTCAGTCTACTGAAGGCCGATTCATGGCTTTGGACTGTGACGCTGGAATCAGGTTGCAAACCATGTCCTGTAGATGTATGATGGAAAGAAGTGAAGTAACTCCAGAAAACCTAAGCAGAATAAAGTCCTCATTCACATGTGATTTTTTATTTTTTTTTCCTAGATTTATGAAGAGGGGTCAGCTTTCTCAGCAAGACCCACAACAGTGTGCATTATAGGTAAAAAATATGTGGTAGCCCACTTGTTGAAACTAACAGGAATGTATGCAAACATACCCAAATATAGGACACTTACTGCTTGGATCTAGAAGTTGGATCACTTCATTGGTTTTTAGCTCACTGTACCTCTTTGCAAACTTACAGAAGACCCATTATGTACATTACAACTGTTCTTCTAATGCTTGCAAGGCATGACTACATAGGTTACTCACACAGACCTGACAACATTCTAATTGTTTCACTAGGGTTCAATCTTTATTGGGTGTCAGATCTTGTTATGACACCACATCTGTAATTTCTTATTGTTCCACTTTCATAAAACTATCTAAAAACATCCTGGAATGATAACTGATGTCTGGGGGCATACTGTATATATACACATATGCGATGAGCTGTTCACTATAGACTTTCTAAAGAGGTAGTTCACCTGGGGTCTTTATAGGGTACTTACAGATAAATCTACCTTAAGGGGAATGTGCATATGGGTTTACATCAAAGTAGTATTGTTATATTTTCCCATGCCATCCCATACCCATAGGCAAATCCTAAGGAGATAATTTTTATTTCTATATTACCCTACCAGTATTCAGGTACCTTCCTTCAGATGTATTCTAGGGAGACCAGTTATTTGATCTTTTAAAAAAGAGAAAAACATATATAGCATTTATTTAGATCTGTTTGTTGAAGATTATTTTACTTTTTTTTTTTTTTAATTCTATGTTCAGAAAAGGAAATTCTTTCTTGTTCATATTGAACTGTCAAATTATCATTAAAAGATGGATATGAGATTGAGAGATAAATAGATAAGAGATAGAGAATATATATAAAATGAGATTGACTGAGAGATAGGAAAAATTAGCATCACCTCAAAAACAAACATACGTATCGGGACCCTGATCCCGGGTTCACATATGTAAATTGGAAAGAATCGCAGCACTCCAAAGTTGATTTCAATTTAAACCGGTGGTTTATTCATCCACGTCAAATGCAACGTGTTAGCCCCATTGCAGGACCTTTCTCCAGCTTTAGAAAAACCCGGTGATGGGGCTGAATCGTTGCATTTGATGTGGATGAATAAACCACCGGTTTAAATTGAAATCAACTTTGGAGTGCTGTTTTCTTTCCAATTTAGTAAGATATTAGATAGATATGTAATAAATATATATTAGCTAGATAGCTGAAAACATTTAACTATGCTTATTCTAAAGGGGTAAATGTAATAAGTGACTATCAGAATGTATCCATAACAAGCCAACAATGCAAAGTGCATTACTGAATTGGTAAGAGAATAGCACAAGTCACTGAAAAGGTGTGAAATCTAATGATTCTTTAAATCGGCTATGCAAAAATGACTTTTCTAACCTCAATTATTTAATTCATTTGGGAAATTATAATAAAAGTGGTCACAGAACGCAGTATTCTGTGTAAATTAGGTCACCGTGAGACGTGTGCATTACAAATTCTGCATTAGACCTAAATGATATTAGTTTTAGCCCACAGAGTCGTTGTTCTGCAGCCCTCCGCCACAACTTTTACTGCTGCAAATTGTAACTAAATACAGACATCTAAAGCTTCCGTTTTAACGGTGACATTGTGAATTTTACCTTCGTCATGAATCTCTCAATTTGCAGCTCTAACTCACATTTCTGTTGGCTGATAGTCACTGGACACGTCTCTTTGTTCTTTGCTGACTGGATAGAAGGCACAAAATATAGGCCATAAATCAATACATTCAGCTATATATAGCTTATCTGTTATCACCGCAGTGGGCAGATACACTGAAATCTGAGATTTATTTTCTCTGGAGATTTTTCAATGTTGCCGTAGAATGCTGGGTAAGTCTGCAGTAATATCCACTTTTGAGTATTAGATAGGGGACCACAAAGGGTGTAATTCTCAGGAAAGCCAAGATTAATCACAAAGTAAACATACGCCCAATAAATGTTAGTAAATTGTCGGTATCATGTCTGAAACTTGTTCTGTAAACCTTATTGACAAAATATGAATGAGCAACCTGCTATGAATATAATAATAAAATATATATATATATCTATAGACGCTTCAATAAAGTTCTTGTGATTTACACACATGACGGTTCGGATTATCATGCAACTCTGATTTTGGAAGATGATGAATAATCTCATGACAGTCACATGAGGTGACCAGAAGTTGGACACATTATTTTCATCAGATCAGACTGACTTTGTAGTTCTATCTCATGGTTTGCTTGACAAGGCTGTGCCTGAGGCATTTGTTAAGAGTATGTTACTTTTGGACTAGCAGGTTGGCGTGAATCTGAACTCAAGTATTTCCTCCATGGAATTTTAAGATATCTCTACAGAGTAATATTACAGTACAATGGAAGATAGACCGACAGATGATAGAATAAATAGATCGATAGAGTTAGCCTTGGTATCTGACCACCCAGGGACTCTTGTTGAAGTATAAGAAAATCTTGGCATAGTATTACCATTACCAACGTGGCTCAGTGAGCTTACTGATCATAATACACCTTACAATTTGCTATATATACATCTTAAAAGCTTGACATACACAAACTCGGACTGTGATCACGACATGCGAAATTGTTTCTACAGTACACAAATTCCTCTGCTCTATTTCTTATAAAGTCCCTGGTGATCCATTGGCACCTACTGAGCGCAGTCCTTGATGTTCTCTGGAATAAATTATCCCTATTGTGGCAACATAGGTGAAGAAACGTTTTTGCTTTTGAAGATACTCAATCTTTTCACTTTTTTTTCTTTCCTATTGAATATTATTTCTGGTACTTTGGGATGGTAACTGAGCTGCTTTATGGTAATTCTATATAGTGTGCCCATTTCCTGTTGATCAAGCAGTACATTCTGTACCCAGGACAATGGTTAGTTTTATTTTCACAGTGGCATATGCATCCAGCTTTTAGCGATCAAATGCTACAAATTGGTCCCACAGCCTGGAGGCCCAGTGATATATCTAAGCACGTATCTATTGGGACCGACTGATACAAGGTTTTGGGCCTGGCTGTCAGTGAAGTAGAGCCCACTCCCTGGTGACTAAGTGGTGTAGGAATAAGTCCCTCGTGATCTACTGATATAAGATTTACTATTTCTTGATCAGTATTCACTATATCAGGGGCCTTTTACACCAGAAGATATATGGTAAATGAGCACAGAGCATTTTACATGAACCAATCACTGAACTGTATGGAGACCAGCAAGACCGTTCATCCCCATATAGTTTACATCATAGTTGGCAACACATCCCATGTTTACACGGGGAGAGGTGCTGCTGACCACGATGATTTTTAAGACTGCATGAAAGATGCGATCATACGACAAACAAGCATTCCGTTTCTCCGATCATCGGCCCGTGTAAAAAGGCCTCAAGTCCAAGGTCCTGTTTTGTCCCAGAATCTCTACTTTTCCTTGTGATAGGACACTAACACGATCAGTTTTTCATAGGCTGATAGCATTCTTTCACCTGCACTAATCTCTACTCCTAAGGCCCTTTTACACAGGCCGATAATCGGGTGACTAACTGCATTTTCGAATTCTCGTACCCGATTATTGCCCAGTTTAAACATGCCCAGCGATCAGCCAACAAACGAGCAAACATTAGTTTGTCAACTGCTCGCATCTTTTATGCAGGAATAAAAATCATCGGTTTTTGGCAGCACATCTCCCGTGTAAACAGAGATGTTATGCCAACAATAATGAAACTGTGCCTGAATGATTGCACTTACAATCGTTTGTTCACATGCGGTACAGTACCGATTATTACACCATGTAAATGGAGCTAAGCAAGAGCGTCGACAGACTTGTTATACCAGAGATCAATGCTAGTTATCGGTGGAAAATCTAACTATGTAAAAGGACCTGTAAGCATATCGGCCTACGGGTTCCCTATTATGGCACCATACAATTCAGCAGTTTAGGGAGCTGTAATATAGTCATGTGCATAAGGCCTTAGGGTTTGTTCACACGACCGTAGTATACGTCAGTTGAAACAACGACCGTCACATGGATGCATGTATTTTAATGGGGCCATTCACACGGCCGTTGTTTTAACAGACTGTGTGTAAAGGATCTGCCAGGCACAACTTCTGTGTATACGCCCATGGGTAATCAGTCTGCACCTGGTTCTATGTCTCTGAGACTGACTCCATCTTCCACCACTCAGGATGGCAGGCTTAGGAGTGGGAGAGCCTATCGCAGCCTGGCCAGACGGAGCTAGCTCCCGCCCTCTGTCTATTTATACCTGCCTTTCCTGTTCCTCCTTTGCTTGTGATTCTTCTCGTGTGGTTTCCTGGCCTTGCTGCTGCTCCTATCTATTTGACCTTGCTTCATACTGACCCCAGCTTACTGACTACTCTCCTGCTCTGCGTTTGGTACCTCGTACATTCCTGGTTTGACTCGGCTCGTTCACCTCTCTTGTTGCTCGGTGTTGCCGTGGGCAACTGCCCCATTTCCCTTTGCTTGTGTCCCCTTGTCTGTTTGTCTGTCGTGCACCTACTGAGCGTAGGGACGGTCACCCAGTTGTACCCCGTCGCCTAGGGCGGGTCGTTGCAAGTAGGCAGGGACTGAGTGGTGGGTAGATTAGGGCTCACTGTCTGTCTCCCTACCCCCCTGTCATTACATTGTGTGAAGGGTCCGTTCAAAAAAAGGATATGTCCTATTTTCTTCCGTTTTCATGGATCCCTTAATAGACTCAAGTCTAAGGGATCCATGAAAATGGGTCCCACACGTGTGCAACTTAGACGTGAAAAACGGTCGTTTTTTACATCAGAGTTTGCACTCTGTCGTGTGAATCTAGCCTTCTACAGAGAATGTGGACTTTCTTATTTTGCATTTTAATACAATATTCGTGTAAAACAAAACTGTGGGATAGTGTTTTTTTCGCATTTGATAGTGATGTTATTATCTTATCTAAACAATTACTTATATTTTAAGGATTTTCTTATAACAGCCAGTAATAATCCTTTATCAGACAATTGAACAAGTCCCTTTGTAATGTTTCTGTCCTTTTCCCTTTGTACAACAGAACAGATATTTCTTTGTACGGGTCTCTATATGCAGCATTTATATTGAATGAAAAGAAAATGAGAATCTCTGTTTTAAGGTTTGTAATATAATTTCGAATATAAAATGGGTGCTATATGATAAGAATGTATATTCATATCCATTACTTTCTGACCTATTTTTTTTATTTTTTTTACAATAAATAGGTCATTTTCAATTTGTGTCATGTTAACTCCATGCTTTGAACTAGATTTGAAACTCAGGTCTCCGTATCTTTAATTACATTTTTCGTTTTTCTATATAAGGAATGTAATTAACCCCTATAATAGATTTTACTTCTCTTCATACAATGTGAAGCCCCATTTAAGAATAAAAAAAGAGCTCCGATTTTCTTATTTCACGATGAGCAACTTGGCAGTTGATTTCGGTAGAATATTTTTAATATAGTTCTTTGTATAGTTGTGACAGGAGTGTAATACATTAGTTTTCATGTCTGATTCATTTAGCAGGGTAATTTTTTTCAGGTAAGTCCCCATTTTCTCTATGCAATAGTCATATTGTCAAATAAATGAAGGTTCTTGAAGTTTTGTCTTGTCTTGTCTTTAGTTGACTATACTTTGGTGTATTACTCTGATCATCATCATCCTTGTATAGCAGAAATTGTTATATGCAGTCCTAGAATGTGTAATTGCATCTTTTAGGAAAGTATTATAATGTATGTACAAAATAAATTCTTATTTAAGGCCCCATGCACACGACCGTGCCCGCAATCACGGCCGGCCGCCGACTTCCACCCGCATTTTTGGGCCGTGCTCCCATACAAAGTATGGGAGCACGGCCCGCAAAATGCAAAAGAACGGACATGTTCCATAATTTTCGTAACATTTCTACGGCACGGACACCCATCCATAGCGCTACGCAAAGGTATCCGCGTTCAATGAAAGTGAATGGGTCCATTTTTGCGGAAGGCAATTGCGGTCCGCAAAAACGGAGGTTTTTTACGGTCGTGTGCATGGGGCCTTACTTTGTATATTACGTGTCATGCAGAGAGACTGAAAAGGAAGCACTTCCTGCTTCTGTGGAGGCACATTGTGTATCACATAAACCCTCTCAACCAGTCAGCAGCTCTAAAAAGGATCACGGCTTATACTTTCTATAAGTTCCTACACTGCTCTGCTTGCGTCTGATGAGAACCAAGTTGTCACATACTTACATTGACCCGTTCCTGCAATGGTCAGTCATATGGATGCCATTGCTCTGATCTTTTCGAAGGCACTGCCCAGCTGATGGGAAGCTAGGGTTTCCTCTCCAATCAGCTGGCAGACAGCCCAGGGGGCTGCCCAATCAATGTGCTCGCTGCTCTATTTTAATTCTGCATATACCCTTATCTTGGTTTCTTAGTACGCTATTTGATATTGTATCCTGCATTTTAGTCCTGGCTTCCCTTCATTACTCTTCTGAACCCTTCATTGCCCGTTTCATGTTTTGACCTTGGACTGCCTGACCCTCTGTTAGTTTGAGTTTCCTTAGACTCTGCTGAACAGCGTAGCCAGCGCCGAGACTGACTGTGGAAGCGCTATTGCTATACAAGCAGCTTGTTTATCAGCTACATTACACAAGTAAAGCTGATCACTCTGCTTAGCGTTTCTGCTCCTTGGTTTCAGCGATCAATGGGGGTCTCAGGACCCAGAAGGCCTTTTAAAACTTGAGGTCAAACTTGTTTTAAAACGACAGTTACCTTTTAATTTTATTAGACTAACACACTGATAACTCTAATTTAAAGAGATTTATCATAGGGACAGGTTCCCTTAAATCACCATACAGACAAAAGTATGTCTGTGCCTGCATGTGGATGGTAGGCCACGAATACTCAGAGGTGTACTAGAGTACGAACTGTGGTCCTCAAGATTTAGAAACTGGATGTATTCAGAGTATACTAGGAAAACCACGTATGTCTAGTGCTTTACTGCCGTATTTCAGCAACACAAGACGGCTTGTAAGAAGAGCGGTATACTTTCCTGTTAAATCCCAATGAAAAACAATCCTCAGCAACTTAAACGTATATCATAGCTACAGTAAGCTGCTTGTTATAGGTCAGATTCATTCTCTTTGGGGTATAAACCGTTCCCCCTGTATAAATTACAGTAGAATATTTTATAGATAAGCTCAGCTTCATTGTTCGTATCTACAACCCTCCTGGCTTACGCTGAAATGCAAATCTTATCACATACCACCAACAGCTGTAGCTTTGCAAGTTGATAATCTCTGTTTAAGTATCTCAGGTTCATATTCCAGAAGAACCTATGACCTCCGTTATTTAAACTGTCTGACAAATCGAATATATATATATATATATATATATATATATATATATATATATATAATTATTACTACTAAATTATAAGTTCCCTGTAAGGCATGGCGTATGCTGCTGAATGACTGTCTCTCCAGTACCAGAAAGGGTTTGTCTCCCTGGGCAGACAAAGAACTCTTTGCTTAGCAGAAACAATTGAGGCAAAATAATCCCCATCTGAAATGTATTTCATGGATATGAGTATAAAATAGCATTTTGCAATTATAACCGTGCCTGTGTAGCAACGCCTAATGATTATTATCTTGTGGTTTCCTGTCCTAAATGGCTGCTACTTTATAATGCTACTGACGGTGCGCTAAACTGCAAGCTCTAGTTAGAAAATAATTGCTAGATATATTAGATATTACATGTTGTTATTTTTTCATGTTGTAATATTCTTATTTAAGCCTGGCTATTTTTTAATTTTCAAATACATTTCTACGTTTATGCATGATAGAGTCCACAAAAGGTGTAGATATTTATATTGGTCTACATTAAAATAGAATATCTGAATTTACTAGATTTGTGATTCATGTTTATCTATTAAATAATGTCACTAGTTTACAGTTATCTACTAAGACTTGTGCTACACAATGAAACATAATGTTGCACCCTTTGTTAGACCGAAGATGATGCAATGGTTGCAGAAACTGCAGCTGTGTCAGAATCTTAGAGGCTCTGTCACCAGATTTTGCAACCCCTATCTGCTATTGCAGCAGATCGGCGCTGCAATGTAGATTACAGTAACGTTTTTATTTTTAAAAAAACGAGCATTTTTGGCCAAGTTATGACCATTTTTGTAGTTATGCAAACGAGGCTTGCAAAAGTCCAAGTGGGTGTGTGTAAAAGTCCAAGTGGGCGTGTATTATGTGCGTACATCGGGGCGTTTTTACTACTTTTACTAGCTGGGCGTTCTGATGAGAAGTATCATCCACTTCTCTTCAGAACGCCCAGCTTCTGCCAGATCACGCTGTGACGTCACTCACAGGTCCTGCATCGTGTCAGACGAGCGAGGACACATAGGCACCAGAGGCTTCAGTTGATTCTGCAGCAGCATCGGCGTTAGCAGGTAAGTCTATGTAGCTACTTACCTGCAAACGCTGATGCTGCTGCAGAATCATCTGTAGCCTCTGGTGCCGATGTGTCCTCGCTCGTCTGACACGATGCAGGACCTGTGAGTGACGTCACAGCGTGATCTGGCAGAAGCTGGGCGTTCTGAAGAGAAGTGGATGATACTTCTCATCAGAACGCCCAGCTAGTAAAAGTAGTAAAAACGCCCCGATGTACGCACATAATACACGCCCACTTGGACTTTTACACACACCCACTTGGACTTTTGCAAGCCTCGTTTGCATAACTACAAAAATGGTCATAACTTGGCCAAAAATGCTCGTTTTTTAAAAATAAAAATGTTACTGTAATCTACATTGCAGCGCCGATCTACTGCAATAGCAGATAGGGGTTGCAAAATCTGGTGACAGAGCCTCTTTAAGGTGCAATGCTGAGATAGTAACAGCCAGCTAAAGTTACAAGCTGTAAGTGTCAGTTTTTAGTCATAGCCGTGTGTGTGTGTGTGTGTATGTATGTATGTATGTATGTGTGTATATATATATATAATGTAAAAAACTGCACCATTTCTCAGATCCATGTGATCAGGGTGCAATAGTCACGTTTGGACACATATACTGTGTATATATTTATATAGTTTTGGGTAGAGTTAGATGAGATAAAATACATTTCTATTTGCCTTATATGATACTGTAATATCATTGGCCATGGTTTCTGGTAGTGCCATTTAGGGTAGAAACTGACTGTAGGGTTTTTCATAGTAAAAAGAGGTCCCAAATATCCTTGCCCCCATTTCTAGTACTTTGTCATAAGGTTAAATGGTGGCATACATTGCATGTTCCAAATTTATTATGTGTTTTAGACCGTTTTTGCACCTTCTTCTTTTTAGTGTTGAAAAGTGTCTAGTAAAAGGCATGGCTAAAAAGATTTTGAAAATGTGCCAAATTTGTTAACGGCCTGTGACCTTTTTTGGTGCAATATGCTGGTGTAAAGTTTGCTAGGCAAGAGGCGTAAGAAAGAGCAACATGTCTAGCGAGTTAATTTTATCATACAGCGTGCACCATTGTCTAAATTTTGGACTGTAATAATAATTCTGTCTCATTGTATTGACATGTCATCAGTATCGACAGCGGGTGCAGATGTAGCATTCACACACGGGCCCTGGCACCTGAAGGGACCCGAAGGCCCATCTGCCACATAAGAAGACATCAATAGTATAAACGGTACATAATAGCTGTTGGGCCTGGCACAGATTTTGCATTGGGGCCCAGGAGCTTCAAGTTACGCCTCTGATTGACAGTGTGGAAGCAAATAACGAATTGGATGATATTCCTTTAAGAAAATAACAGATGTTTCCATGTTAGACAGATTGTCATGGTGACCGCTGAGATAGTTATATTGTTGTGTCATCGGGGAAGGATACAAAGTATAGCTAGCATTAGATACTGTTTGCTGCATTACACAGATCAACCGTAAATATCTTCAGGATGCAACTTTTATATGTAAATAAAATCAATTAGATGTCTAATTTCCATGTACATTTTAGAATTGTCCCCCATGACACAAGCTTGTCATCAAAAGAGATGACTTGTCCTGCTGTAATAGATGATCGCCCATGAAGTGCTATGTAAAATGAAGTGTTCACTGCACTCCGTACCAAAACACAAAGCAATAAGATGACACTAGTGAGTTTATTAAATAGTTCTCCATAACAAATGTAGAATTTCATGGGAACACTGAGAAAGTCCAGGAAAATTAACACATGATTCATACTTTCTACTTTCTTCTTTATTTACATTACACTGAAGTGCAAAATTGGGAATGGAATTTCATACATGTAATCAGGGTAGGGTGCTGCGGACGCTCATAGTGACTGCCTAGTAAAGGGGTTACATACATTCTTAGGAGTTTGTTTTTGCTCCGTCCATTATGGCATCTACCAAGAATTCAACAATTGATAGAACTTGCCTGTAAGTTGTCATGGCTCATGCATTCTTAGTGATGTCACACAATGATCATCTCGCTAGTAAATTGCAAAGTAATTTGCAGTGTTTCCAGCATAACATATTTTTTTTTTTATATATTTTTTGCTTACATGTGTTTATCTGCATTGGTTTATCTGCTAATCTGTGATACAGTGGCCCCTCTTGGAGCAGAATCCGTCTCCTTCCCCCTTTTGGCAGCTGACAATATAGTTGCTTCTCACTTCCCCTGCAGAAGAAGACTTCTCATCTATACTGCCATGCTACTGCAGAAATTCCGCTCCTTTCCTGACTAGCAGGGCAGAAAGCTATTTCTATTGGCTGCGCTACAGTGAACAGTGGATCACTATGCAGAGTAATGGCTGTGTGGAGAGAGACTGAGCATGCATGTCCACCAGCACTGAGCTCAGTTGGTGGTCATGCACATTGCTATAGTCTTTGAAAACCATGTGGCGCTATACTATGTAAGTAAATGTCATAACTGCACATTAAATGATTTTTTTTTAACAGCATGTAAATGGCAAACATTGTTCTTTTTTTATGATCTATACAATAAATATGATATTTAATGGTGGAACAACCTCTTTAAATTACATATGTACACCCACAAAAATGACCCAAGTCTAGAATGAATAACAAGCAATTCTGCCATTATAATCACCGATGTTATACACAATTTCTTTGTTTCGCTAATTGAATGCCTTTGTTTTTCTTTACTTCTTATTTTCTATAAAAAAAAAAAACCACTAACTCATACTATGGGCATCTAGACCCGTCAAGCCAAATATAGTGAATAATAATATATTTTGTATCAAAATAGAAGTTAAATATCAGATGAAATGCCTTCTAGAAACGTGATACTTCTAAAAAGATAACTTGCTTAGTCTGTGTACATATTTTGAGGCAGATAAAAATTCTAAAAAGACATCAAATATTTGAACAAAAAAGTTACCGCGAGGAAAACAGTTTGGTCAAATAGAGACTTACAAATGCCGTACAATGGGCATCATTCATAAAATAGCAGTCGCTGTGCCGTGCACCATAAGCCTATGGCCATGAATAGAGCCACTGTTCATTTAGTTACCAGCATAATAAAACAGATGTGTCCTATAGATTGACTTTCGCTAAATCACCATCTTTCGTTAAAGTCCATCTTTCTGCAGTCTGCCCTGCCTCACAGCATAAAGATGAATGTTGTCACACCATACGCGTATTTGTATATGTTATTATGGTATTACTATGGTATTATATCAATGAACTTTTAACCATAAACTCAACAATAGTGGCATGTTTTATAAATCGAACTTATCTATTATAATAAGCTCCAAGTGCCATCTGATATTATAGTTTAACTTTTTAGATGAATATTTATACCTTTCAACCATATTTTATATTTTTGTTAAATCCTATTATATAGAGTGACCTAATGTAAAAATCTAAATCTTTATTAGGGGTCTAGAATGTTGATGTCCAATACAATAGATTTTGAGGGACTTAAACATGGTCCTAGAGACCTAGACAAATGGAGAAGACTGAAAGCACACAAACACTGAGAGAAGATACAAACTCCATGGAGATGAAGTCATGGTCATGACCCCTGAACTGTAATGCCAACCTGAGAAACAATAAATCATCGTTTTTATAAAAAAATATTTGGGTAGCTATTCAGGAGGTTCCCAGTATCTAACCTTCTATTCAGCCCATAACTAATATCACTATTATTGAACATCAGAATTTTAGGCTTGCAGATTGGACAACCTGAATCTGGACCATAGTTCCTGTGGTATGTCAATGTCCTAGGAGGGTTCTACATGGGATTTTGATATGTTCTCTTACTATAACCAACATCATTTGCTATCGGATAAAAAAAAAAACCTCTATTCTGTTCCTCCGAATGTAAGCTAGAAACAGAATTTTTACTGGAAAGAACTATTACAGTTGATATACCAATTCATTGTGTAGGTAGCCGCTGTGTAATTGATGCAATATTGGATAGTGTGCAGCATTCTAATGACTTTATTGATCTTAGATAAAACCTTATTAGTTGTGGAGTGACATAGTCTTTGTGGACAGAAAATACATTGCAATATATATGAAGTCTATAAAATGTTTCCTTGGCCTGTGAAGCAATTACTGGGGATGTCATGAAGTGAGGGTTGCTGACTTCGGACCAGAGAGATTTAGGACCTTTTTATAAATTAAGAAATGTTTTATTGTTTTGATTTGTTGAACCCATGGTGGTAGGGTAGGCGAAATTATGAATTCAATTTATTGGTTGAAGAATGCTTTTGTTTTTTGGTGGCATCTGTGACCGATTTTCATGTATGTTTTTGAACTTGAACTGGAAGGGACTCTGTATGACAGGTGTGATATGCCATATGCATACTCCTATGGTCTGTGGATGTTGATCCGTATGATGCATTTGTCACAAAATTGCGACTGTGTAGTCACACCGCTTTAAGGGCACATTCAGACATGGCGGAATTGCTGTTGAATTCCGCTGCGGACAGTCTGCAGCAGACGCTTTTTTCATTGGTTTCTATACATTTTTAGATAACTTGGATTGAGATTGAGAATTGGCTTAAGGACCGTATCCAGAGAGTTGTGGTCAATGATTCCTACTCTGAATGGTCCCCAGTTATAAGTGGTGTACCCCAGGGTTCAGTGCTGGGACCACTATTATTCAACTTATTTATTAATGATATAGAGGATGGGATTAATAGCACGATTTCTATTTTTGCAGATGACACCAAGCTATGTAATATAGTTCAGTCTATGGAAGATGTTCATGAATTACAGGCAGATTTAAACAAACTAAGTGTTTGGGCGTCCACTTGGCAGATGAAGTTTAATGTAGATAAATGTAAAGTTATGCATCTGGGTACCAACAACCTGCATGCATCATATGTCCTAGGGGGAGCTACACTGGCGGATTCACTTGTTGAGAAGGATCTGGGTGTACTTGTAAATCATAAACTCAATAACAGCATGCAGTGTCAATCAGCTGCTTCAAAGGCCAGCAGGATATTGTCGTGTATTAAAAGAGGCATGGACTCGCGGGACAGGGATGTAATATTACCACTTTACAAAGCATTAGTGAGGCCTCATCTAGAATATGCAGTTCAGTTCTGGGCTCCAGTTCATAGAAAGGATGCCCTGGAGTTGGAAAAAATACAAAGAAGAGCAACGAAGCTAATTAGGGGCTTGGAGAATTTAAGTTATGAGGAAAGATTGAAAGAATTAAACCTATTTAGCCTTGAAAAAAGACGACTAAGGGGGGACATGATTAACTTATATAAATATATTAATGGCACATACAAAAAATATGGTGAAATCCTGTTCCTTGTAAAACCCCCTCAAAAAACAAGGGGGCACTCCCTCCGTCTGGAGAAAAAAAGGTTCAAGCTGCAGAGGCGACAAGCCTTCTTTACCGTGAGAACTGTGAATCTATGGAATAGCCTACCGCAGGAGCTGGTCACAGCAGGGACAGTAAATGGCTTTAAAAAAGGGTTCGATAATTTCCTAGAACAAAAAAATATTAGCTCCTATGTGTAGAAATTTTTCCTTCCCTTTTCCCTTCCCTTGGTTGAACTTGATGGACATGTGTCTTTTTTCAGCCGTACTAACTATGTAACTATGTAACTTAGGTTAGACGTTGCAGAAAATAACAGTGCGGAAATTAGGCTGCGATGCAGAATTTTCACTCCGCAGCATGCACAGTCTGTTGCGGAGAAGCAGCGGAATTTCACTGTGGATTTCAGCCTTTGCAATGCAAAGGCTGAAATCTTAATTGTAGAAGGTAGAAAATACGAGTGCCTCGTATTTTCTACTTTCTACAATCAAGTTCTACATATGTGCTGTTCTCTACCGATGAGCACCCCGCTGGCAACATTTTGACAGCTGTATTTCCACGTGTTTTGAGCCACTGTTTTCATGCGCAGAGACTGTTTTTCCTGCATTGGGGCAGTGCCAGCCTTCTGTCTCTCTGTCCCACTAAGGCCGGGTTTACACGAGCATGTGCGTTTTGCGCATGCAAAAAGCGTGGCGTTTTGCGTGCGCAAAAGGCACTGAACCGCTCCGTGTGTCATCACCATATGATGCGCGGCTGCGTGATTTTCACGCAGCCGGCATCATTATGACACTCCGTTTGGATGTTTGTAAACCGAAAAGCACGTGGTGCTTTTCTGTTTTCATTCATAGTTTGACAGCTGTTGCGCAAATCACGCTCGTCCATTGACTTCAATGGGTGCGTGATGCGCGAACAACGCACAAATATAGGACATGTCATGAGTTTTTCCTCAACGGACTCACACTGCGTTAAAATCACGCAAATGTCTGCACGGCCCCATAGACTAATATAGGTCCGTGCGACGCGCGTGAAATTCACGCGCGTTGCACGGACGTATATCACGTTCGTGTAAACAACTGCTAAGGCTGAAATCTGCAGCAAGTCTGTGACGTCTGAATTACCTGTCAAATATGCAAATGTTGCTGCAGATTCGTTGCAAATATGCAGCGGAAGAATTCCGCCACGTCTGAACATGCCCTAAAAAAAAACGATAAAAAAAACAAACGTCTGAGCTGTCAGTAATTGATCGAAAATGTCATTTTTCTGGCGTATATGAGCCTATTTTTTAAGGCATCTCAAATAAAACATGTATTCTAATAAAAATAAGACATATAGTTTTGATAATTTCACAAATATAGTGGATTTTAAATTGTAAGATTATTTCTGCCATTTGCAGACGGTTCTGTGTCAAAGACTCCGGGGATTACGCCATTGTCGATTAACCCTAATGGTCCTGTGAGCCAGTATACAGGGTTTTCACTGTGACATTATCTGACCATTTTTAAAGGGGTTCTTTGGCTTTTACCCTATAGGGGGGCTGTTGCTCTACTGGGGATGACACTTGATGGGGGATCTTTAAGGCTATCACTCCATGGGGGGGGGGGGGCTGTAACTGTCATGGTATGGGGAGCTGTGTGCTCACTGTATGGAGCCCCATATGTGTCATTTATATGGGGTTCTGTGGCTGTCACTGTTATGTAGGCCCTGTTTCTATCAAATCTATGGCTGGAAGTAGAGATATCTATGTAAAACATCAGTTTGCTATTGCTCCTATTATAAATGGATTACATGTCTTCCTTTCAGTCCTTATCTTTCTCTACAGAAATCCTGTAAACTATCTGAGGCAATCAGTGTTATCTTCTCTGTAATCTCCTGCTGTTTCCTCATGTTGTAAATGATCTCTCTTTTTACATAGATGTCACGTACAGTATATCTGACTTTTATGACACCTGGGTATGGCACTAGGATACACTCTTGTCTACCAGATAACACTACTTTAGATGAAAATCTTATTTCTAGGCCTTAGAAGTAGACCATAAAGTAAAACTACCCGTACATTTAAGATCCAGCTGTGAAATTGCTTCATTATAAGGGTATATAGCACACTACATTGTATTCGAGGGACTGGAGAGCTACATAAAAAGAAAGGTCTGAAAGTCCTTATTGAAATTATTTTCATACAGGCAACAGACTGCACACGGCTCAATTGACATGGAAAATCATGAGAAGTAATTATAACTGTGACTAGCAACACAATCCAGGTCCTTATGACGTGAGCACATGTCAGACTATAACAAAAAAACCTACACTGAGGACTTTTATGTGAATATTCTAGATTATTAGTCATATTAAACTTTCCCTATAGGTTCTGTAGGTTTCATTGAAATAAATAGATTATGTGGGTAATATGGGCTTATTGTAGAGCCAACAGTCTTGTATTATTTATCCACTTAAAGAGGCTCTGTCACCAGATTATAAGTGCCCTATCTCCTACATAATCTGATTGGCGCTGTAATGTAGAGAACAGCAGTGGTTTTTATTTTGAAAAACTATCATTTTTTAGCAAGTTATGAGCTAGTTTAGATTTATGCTAATGAGTTTCTCAATGGACAACTGGGCGTGTTTTTACCAACTGGGCGTTGTACAGAGGAGTGTATGAGGCTGACCAATCAGTGTCTTACACTTCTCATTGTTCCAGCCCAGCTTCTTTCACTGCACAATCACACTGTGCTGTGGATCACGCTGGACTGGAACAATGAGAAGTGCAGGACGCTGATTGATCACTGATTGGTCAGCCTCATACACTCCTCTGTACAACGCCCAGTTGGTAAAAAGTAAAAACACACCCAGTTGTCCATTGAGAAACTCATTAGCATAAATCTAAACTAGCTCATAACTTGCTCAAAAATGATCGTTTTTCAAAATAAAAACCACTGCTGTTATCTACATTACAGCGCCAATCAGATTATGTAGGAGATAGGGCACTTATAATCTGGTGACAGAGCCTCTTTAAGGCAAACATACACCGTAGTTAACTATTGGCCAAAAGCTTTGTCCGTCCAACAACTAGCTCTCCGACTTCCCCATAAAAAGGCATGCTTGGCTAAGTGTTCATGTTTATTTCAATAGGGGAAGAAGAATCGGCCACTGCCAGGCAAAAAAATCCAACATGCCTGATCCTTCTTGCCCCAACATCTTCTATTTGGTGACCGCTCCCACTCAATACATTAGATTGTCGACCGATCCTGCTGAAGGGTTCAGATGACTGTGATGTAATGTGAATGGCCAGCGTAACCTTTTATTATGACCAAAGTACCTAATGTCAACCAAATTTGTTAAAATTTAAGAATGAGAGATCTCTTTTCATCTTGAGCTCCGTAATTCATGAATATAACATCTAACACAACTGGCTGTATAGCCAAATCGATGGGCACTATAATTCCATCCGATAGTAGGTTTCACTTTTGGAAGTGCTAGACCAGCTCTTTAATAAGCCCTTTAGTTCTTCTTAGCTATTCCAATCTCAGTTGAGCTACAACTCTGGAATAATACATTGCAAATATTATGTCCATGGGTAAATTATTATTTATTTCCAATGAAGTGTAAAAAGTTCAAATCAGCTGAAAACGTTCCTACTGAGTAAATTCTGGCTTCCTGAGTAAGTTATTGACTACAGTGAAAACCTATGGTGGAGCCAAAGCCAAATCATAAGACATCTGGATGTACTTGAGAATTGGCAAATGATCACTCATGTAGCAAATGCATGCATAGTGACTTGCGATGTTTTTACTAAATCTAATCTCCACATTTGTCTGGTAATTTTTTTTTTTTTTGCCCTTTTTATACAATTACACTTGATGATTTGTGGCATGGAGAGGAATGTATCCATGTTATTGCTGTGTGTGGTCATTATTTGTCAGTGTGACTCATAAGAGAGCCGTGTGTATAAAATGCAATACCTACCCAATAAGATGTAGATGTACTAATGCTGTCTAACATTACTAGACCGCATAAACCTAGACCAGGCAGTGAAGATGCGCCAAATTTATCACAGTGGTGCACGCTATATGCTAAATTTGGCACATCTTGCTTGGCATATTAGACACTTTTCGCTTCCTTATGCCACCTTAGATTTACCTTATTTTGCGACATATATATTTATGGCTGATTTTTTGTTTTATTTTTTTTTATCGCACATTGGTGCATTTTAAGCCAAGTCCTCTTTTTTTTCTAGGCACTTTTGAAAAGTGTCTAGGGAGGCACAAACATTTTTTTTTTTCTGTTCGTGCTTTCTGGGCATAAATATGTCTATAACTAGATGCGACATCATGGACCATAGTGTGCCACATTTTGGCGCAAAGTACAACCAAATTCTGGTACAGCCTCAATAGTAGATGTCCCGGTGTTTCTATCATGCTGTTCATATAACAGAATAGACAGAATTCTCTGCAAGCTGTTTTTCTTTCCTTGGCGTATTGACTTTCATTGCCATTCGTATGTAATAGATGAGAATGCTGCCAGAAACAATTCTTCCTAATTTGCAAATCACTAAATTGCTCTGGCAAAGTTGGGCACCAAATAACTTGTAATTTCATAAGTACGCAGTGATTGTATCTAAGATAGATATTACATTAATCTACTAAATCTCAATTGTATTTGCACAGTATAGATAAGGATTAAAGGGGTTGTCTTGTCTCGTGTAGGAAAACTCTTTGGCAAACGAACTATAAAGACCTGCTGAGCTTCAAGAGCGGGTCCACCCAGCGGAGAGTCTACTAGTGTAATCCGTTTCATTCATTTCACTAGTACGTCTTCATTGTACAAACATACATAGATTTTGAAATAATTAATACAATTGTAAGGGTTAGGGAAGAAAAGTAGAAAGATTTTATATGACCACAAAAAAAAATAGTGGAGGCAGATAACACAGGATCCACCATTGACAATCTGTGATGGACACCGCTCACCTCCTTCTCCCTGCACAGTGAACTCTGCAAATGTCACAGAGCATGACCACAACACTCTCCCATAGAAGTCAATGAGTCAACTTATGTTTAGGTACCTGCTGTAAAATAAGTTTCCAAAAGAAGTTGAAAAAAAAAAAGTGATACATTGCCTTCAAACAAGAACACAGGGTCACAATTATAATATAAAGTTTTCAGAAAAAGGAAAATTAAAATGGCTCCTTCGATATATTAAAGGCTATGTAAACCTTTGAAAGGCAACATTTTTTTTACTAAAACGGTGTATCAGTGTGTTTTGTGTAACTTTGTAAATACTTTTTATTAAAAATGATTCTTACTTTTTTAGATACAGCTGCTCTGTATTTTCTATACAGAGCAGCTGTATAGTTCGCTATTTAATGAATCTGTCAGTCCCGCGGGCCTGACTGGTTCAGTGACAGCGGATCAGTTCATAACTTAGATGTGATAGTTTACAGGTGTATCGTTCGATATTCAATGAATCAGTCAGGTCCGCGGAACAGACAGATTCAGTGAATAGCGAATGATACAGATGCTCTGTATAGAGAACACAGAGCAGCTGTACTTACCCAGAATTCTGTGTTTTTTCGTCCAGGCTGGCCTCCTGGAATGACGTTTCATCCCATTTCACCACTGCAGCCAATCAAAGCCTGTAGCGGCTACATGGGATGAAACGTCATCTCAGGGCTGCAGGGTGTCAGGTTTTCCTGTAGGGGATTTCCGCAGCAGACATTCCGGCCAAAAAACTGCACCACAGTTTGGTGCGGTTTTTCGGCCTGAATTCCCTGCAGCGACCAAGGTGGATACGCTTGGTGCTTTTACGGAGCTAGCTGCCCTGTGTGAACATAGCCTTCGGGTGAAATTTCTGTACTGTAAGAAAAAGGCAGGCATAAGGGAACATTTTAGAACACTATTAGAGTTATTATATGGATTAAACAATATATATTGTTTGATCCAGGTTTAGAATTTTCTAACGATGTCACTTCTTTGTATAAACAGAGTCAATCGTTGGATACATAAATATCACTGACTAGTTGAATACTTGTATATTGTCAATACCGTTTCCAATGTATTTAATCTAATGTATATGGAACATAATCTGGGAAAGTAAATTACATGAGAGCATTGTTGTAGATATTTGCATTAAATTCAGAAAGCAGAAGCAGCGGAGTACATCATTCCCTGTGACTATGAGCACAGCCATACGCACCCTAATGTACTGTGTATGTTAAAACTATACAAAATGATCTAAAACGGGAACTGATTTAGTTTGTGCTTCCCATGCTAAAGAGGCACTCTGCATAAAGAGTAGTTGCATATATAAGCCACATGTTTAGGTATGAATACATGTTATGTGCGTTATCCTTCTCCACATGATACTATTATTTCAGATTCTAAGATTACAACTCTTGAGACCGGTAAAGCCTATTATGTGAGGTATTGTCACAAGATAGGCAAAGCTAAGAATCCCTGGGCACTCAAGCAAAGCATGATGGAATATAGAGGTATGATGAAATATGACTCTGATACTGGTTAAGAAGCTTAATCTCTTTACCAGTGGAGATACAAGAACACGCCTAGAAAGTGTAATCACAATTGATGTTGGTTACCATAGATAATACTTTCTTGTGGATCGTTCCCCAAATTTCCTTGAGTTTCTATATAAGGACCACGTGTTATTATTAATTTGCCAAAGACTCGTACAATATACAATAGAAGGTTGTGGAATTATTGCCACTGTATAGGATCTAGTATTTATATAACTTGGGCTATGCCATTCTGCACTCGGCATGACGTTCGGAACTATTTGGAACGTTACACAGAATGGATACACCAGACTTAGGCAACTGTATGCCTATATAGTTGCATATGTTCGTGTCTGTCAAATGTTTGAAATTTTATCTTTTTGACAAAATTAATTTCACTAAAAAGCATAGCCAACTAGGCTTTTCAATACAGTTGAGGCAATGATATGCCGAAAGGACTTTCTTTTGGCATACGTTTGACTAATGATAGTGTATGGGCAGGTTAGACGGTTACATCAGGAGAATTTCCTGGTGAATACACCAAACGTAGGGCCCAAACCTGGTATTAACCTAAGCCTTATAGTGCTATGATTTCAATATATTTAGAACAAGTGTAAATAAAATTGATGTTAACCAATTATACATGAAATTCTTTACTCAAATGACTTCAAAAGTCATAACATAATTGCCCTACTGCATTTATACATACTGCTCGATATGTAAATTATTTAAACCAGAACTCCAGTCAAAACCTAAAAATGCAATGACTGTAATAAAACCCCAAAGCCCCTTCCCCATCTACATTACAATTACAGGAGACTAGTGCTGCTTTAGTTGTCCCTCTGTCTGCCCGTGTCCTTTAATATGGCCCGATTTAGGCCGTGAAACTGAGCGCCGATCGACGAGACAGCTCACTGATTGGCGCTCGTTTGTTCCTTTTACAAGAAGCCGTGATCGGTTATGTATGGGAACGAGCCGTCATTACTACGATCGCTTGTCTCCATACATTTCCATCACGTCGCAAGCACACCTTCTTGTTTACAAAGAGAAATGTGCTGCTGATTAGTGATTATTTTATTGGCTTCATAAACGAGCAGATCAGCTGATGAACGAGCGTTTGATCGTTCATCGGCTGATCGTTGCCATGTTTATGATCCGGAACGAGCGTTCATATGAATTTGCTATTTTTTTAATCATTGTACCTATTTTAATATCTTTTTATCAAGTCTGTCTACTAGATGTCCTAACAGTGGTCAAATAATCAGTACAATTGTATACTCTACATTGAAATCATTGGAATCATGTGAGTGCCCGCAGTGAATTTTTAGTTCTCCCCGAACTCTGCTATAGATTTTTATTAAACATTAGGTCAACTCTATAACAGAATCTTATAGAAATGCCACTTAAAAATGGATGGTTCTTCTCTATTAGTAGATGCCCTTTACAAAAAGTTTAATAAACAGATGATTTTGCCACTTACTGTATGTGCACATGCCCTTAGATGAATAAAAGCAAAATATACTTTTCTTGCTTCCAATTCCCAGTTAGATTATTGTATATATTATTTTTGCAAAGTCATGCCGCTTACTGTACATTAATAGATAATTCTGTTTGCAGCTGGGGTGTCGATGCTTTGCCAAGGTTGTGGACTGTTGATAACTGGGCAGCTGGTGCTAAAATAGCTAATATTATAACTTTATCTTTTCACTTGCCCTTAGCTCATTCTGTGAAGCAAATTAAAACAAAAGTCCTTCAAAAGAAAATCCTAATTTTTGCAAATGTAGCTGAAATATGTGGTTACGGAATAAATTAAGACCAGTAATAAAAAAAACCCACTAAAACAGAGGTCGAAAAGCACAAATAATGATCATAAAGAAACCTCCATAATATAGAACTGTTCTTATGTGACACGATAGTTTGCTGTGTCCGGACCCTACAGCATAGAAGGCTTTATTGTCAATACTATGGGTTTATAACACTGTGTAACTTTGTATAGTGTTTTGTATCCTACACATCCCTAACACAGGACTTAGGCAATTTTTACTCAAAGTTTTTAAGAAGGTGGTGACAAACTCACAAAATTCATCACTGTAAGGAAAAACAAAAATATAAGGGAAAGGGAAAAAAATACATCAGACTCTGCTTACATATGACCATATTCTACAAAATCCGATTATAATGTTTCGATCTACTCTGCCTACAAAGTATAAAAGTATAGGGAATATCTCACAAAACAATCTCTTAAAATGTTTACTCCCTCAACAGGCGGCACTTTTTGGCTAATGAGCTTCTAACTACAGACTGCTGTAAGTAGCATGTCTCCTTTCCAGTTTTATAACATTATGCGTTACATTCTCGGTGTTGAGAGAGAAAGGGAATAGTTCCTATTAAGTATTGCATCTATTTCAGAGCTGTATTAAAAATACATCTGGACAATCATTTAAGGGCTTTGGGGTTAGAAACGAATTAGAGGTTGTCTGGATGGATTTTTATACTGAACTTTGATATATTTATACGTAGTTATAAGGTCCGAAATCCTACGCCATTTTATTTATAAAAACAACCCCTATTTTGATCTATAATATTCCATGTGCAGTCTAACAATAAACTTATATAGAGGTAGAACTACGTTCTCACCGCATGCATTTGTGCCCCACATGATCCTATGAGAGGACCTCTGTACAGCGCTATATAAGTAACAAATAATAATATGATCTTGTTTTCCTTGGCAACAGCTGCCTGACACTAGTTAAACAGATCAGTTTGCTGTCCACTCATATCCTTTGGAAATGCTTGTCCATGTCAGTTCTACCCAATGTTTTCCCATTTAGTATATAAGGATGACATTAGATTCTATGGTGTCTAGAATACATAACTTTACATTTTGTGTAAGCAATTTCCTATACATTAATGAAAAGCAAAAATAAACTATACTTTAAAGTAGCGCTCGTTTTCCATCTTTTAATTTCTAGTTTCTTTATTGTACATCATAATTTCCTTTTTTACTGTTTTCACATATTTCCTGTTGCTGCCTGAAAACTATCAGGAAGTTGCTGTTGACAGACTTGTAACTTGTATTTTGTCTCTTAGCACTACTGAGTTCATACTGGTGCCCATCTATGATTGGTTTTTGCATCTGATCGCTTCATTAACACTTTAATACCCCATGTGACTTGACTCACCAACACATGAATACCTTATACAAGTATTAGATATATTCTGCTAGTCATGATATTTTGATGTTTGGGTTCTTGAGCACAATCTGTCCTAAGCATTCACACAAGCCATACAGAATAAGATCTACACAGAGCAGCAGATTCATTTTTGTACACCTCAGTGTAATGGCCGTGCACAAGGCTGTATTACAGATCTGTACAACACAGATACATATTAAGGCCATGTTCCATATTCCTATACCTAATTTCACCAGATCCCACTTATATAGCATTATGGAAGAGTTTTTTACCTTTCTAATATATATTTTATTGTGATGTATTAATACAGACTAGTAGCATACCTGGTGGGGGGAGGCGGTGGCCCCGGGCCCACTGAGATGGTGGGGCCCAGGGCCGGTCCCCCAGTATTGGTGTGTCCCAGTTTCATCTGTGTGTGCATCCTCAGGAAACAGATACAGTTGAATCAAATGCTGGAGCAAGGAGCTGACGGCTCCTTGCTCCAGCATTCACTATGTAATGCCAGCTGCGAGGTGGTTCGCCACAGACAGACGCGATGTAGTGACGTCATCACGCCTGTATGCGCAGAGACAGATATTGCACAGAGCAGAGGAGCAGATGGATCTCCTCCACTGGTCTTTGGGAACGGGGATAGGTAAATGTTTTATTTTTTATTAGGCACTTTGGGGCATTATACTGTGTGGGCAGCTATGGAGGCATTATACTATATGGATGACAGCTTTGGGGGTATTATACTGTATGAGGGCAGCTATGGGGGCTTTATACTGTATGTGGGCAGCTATGGGGCATTATACTGTGTATGGGGGCATTATACTGTATGTTGGCAGCCATGGGGCATTACACTGTATGTGGGCAGTTATAAAGCATTATACTGTGTGGGGGACACTATGGGGGCATTACACTGTGTGGGAGGCACTATGAGGGCATTATACTGTGTAGGGGCAGCTATGAGGGCATCATACTGTATGTGGGCAGCGATGGGGTATTATACAGTGTGGGAGGCATTCTATGGGAATTATACTGTGGGGATAGCTATAGGGGCATTATACTGTATGGAGGTCAGCTTTGGGGCATTATTTTGTGTGGGAGGCACTATAGGGGTATTATACTGTGTGGGGCAACTATAAGGGCATTATACTGTGTGGGGGCCATTTAGGGTCATTCTACTGTGTGGGGGCCACTAAGGAGTCATTAAATATATGGGGGGCACTAAAGTCATTATACTATGTGGGGGCAGTTGTGGGAGCATTATTCTGTGTGGGGGCAACCATAGAGGCATTATCCTGTGGGGGCAGCTATAGGGGCATTATACTATGTGGGGGCCACAAAGGGGTCATTATACTGTGTGTGGGGCCCACTCAGATTTGTTTCACCCCCCCCCCCCTGTGCTAAACCCCTAGCTACGCCTCAGACACAGACCGAGGGTATGAAGTGACTTTGCTATGAATGTGAATGTCTGTTTTTGACATGTGGAAGGTTGGCCCATGCATATTACAGCTTTGCAGTGCTGTATGTATCTGTCAAACATTTAGTTCCATTTCATTGTTGCAGCTTTCTTTCACACACTTCGCTCTTTGTTTCTTTTTCATACAGAAATGACTAATCTTCCTGTTATTCTATGCTCTCAGTTTTTCCCTTAAGTTATTTTTTTCTTGTCAGGCTGCATCAAACTGCCAGCAACTTCCTGTGGAGTTTTCCGAAGTTTCCTTTTGTATTACTTATGATTGAGAATATCAATTTGCACACAACCATTAGTATAGTATTGCTCTGCAGCGTTCTGCACATGATCATTTAATGGCACCTGATGTTCTACATGAAGACATTTTCTAGACTAACTGGCTCCCAGGGCGAGACCTAAAAATTCATCCTGCCCCCACCTCCAACCACTTTAGGTAAGGTAACATAGGTTATCCACAGCAGACTTGAAAAACAATGTCAAATATAATAAGTGGGGGCTTCCATATCCCACGTGCAATAATTACTGCAGTAATGCTGTTTCCACCCTAATTTCATATGGCATTTAATGCTAAAATATTTAAGAATGGGCTCTTCGGAATACTAAGCAAGTCACATTAACCTTAGTTATCTGCTTACAATACTGCTGTAAAACCGGCATCTCAGAGCAAGCAAACAATGGAGCCTATTTGTTCAGTATATTAAATTCTTCTCTATTTGTCTTCTGCTGCTTGCGTTTAGGATTTAAACTACCACATGCAAACTTTAGAGATTTTCCCATTGAAAACTACTGAAAAATCCTTAAATCGAGCCCATATTAACATATTTGTAAAACAAAACCTTTTAAGGTGTGGAGCACATTGCTCTCCTATTTTGTGTCCACGTCCTAGATGCTGATCATTGGGAGTCTTGTTTACTGAGGGCTAAGATGCAATCCTCCTGCTCTAGCTACCGTATATAATAATGTATGCCAATGGTCTCCAACCTGTGGTTTTTCCAGCTGTCGCGCTACTATAACATCCAGCATTCTGGCATGCTAGGAGTTGTAGTTCTGCATTCGCTGGAAAACCACAGATTAGAAACTACTGGTATAAGGTATCCGGAGATATGCTACTAGATAAAATTATAGTTCTCCGTGATAGGTTTGCTTTAAATTTTAGTTGGTCTCCACTGTGTTTGAACAATTCTAGTAAAGATGACAGATCCCGGATATCCCGTAAACACATATAATAGGATTATTGGAAGCATGTCAGCATACTCATTGCTTGTTGAACCTTTATACCTTGCAGAACATATGCCTGGAGATTGTTACATCAGCCTGCCATAAGAGTACTATTCGTAAACTGTAAATGTGCTCCTTTCCTGCTGGTCCTTATGTTTTAGATGATATCATATACTCTACTATTATGCAGAGACATGTTGCAGACGCACCTGCATTTTAAAGAAAAACTTCAGTATTCTATTTGCAAACATTAAATTATTATATGTGAAAATACACATCAAACGATGATGGCTTATTACCAAGATCTCTGCACACTGTGTACCATCTGCTGCTTTTTGTGCCATTTGTAGAAGAAGTAGCTGCCGTAGCGGCTCTTCTTCGACTAGCGTTATTTTTAAGCCTGAATAAAGGGGTCCCATAAATATAATGTCACCATAAGGGGAAGCCTACTGTATTTATATTTTGTGCACATAGATAATTCTATGTTCTGGTGAACTGTAAAGCTTCTAACAAGGACACTATGTGTGGGCGTCAAAAACAAAGCTGCCTTCTACACACTGCTTCTCCTTGTTCAGAAGAAAAAAATAGCGGGTGTGAAAAAAAAATAATCCACTCATCTTGGAGATTTGATTAAATAGATACGTGTGGATTTAACCCATTCCATTAAAAAGATAAATTATAAGGCATATTACAGCTTTGTAGAAATCCTTGTATATTGAGTAGTGTAATATACAGTAGATATACTGTATATAGCTCCGTTAACATTATTTATTGTGAAGCATACATGTAAAACCAGGTATTATTTAAAAATATTTTTCTCACTTGATAGGTCACCCTCTGCCAAATTAGTATTAGTCTTATAAATGAGTCATGGTAGGTGGGGGCACTGTTATAGATTTAGCATTGGGGCACAAAAACTTTTGTTTTGCCTCCATATGTGTCACCAGTCTGACAGTGGGCCTTACCTTCAATTTATTCAGGTTAAGATGAGGAATGACAGATACTGACTACTGCCAAGCTGCTTTTTTCCATCTTTGTGACCATGCCAGTCCAGCTTTATTTGGGAAAGGTGCTTTGCTGGGGATACCCATCCAAAGAGCTACAACCTTGACAAATGGGGTTGTTAAGCAGCATATCCCTAGCAACCAGTCAGTCTTGCGTTGCTCCGGTCTACACAATGGAAGGGATGAGGAGGGTTAGCTGTATTTACACCAAATTTTTCTAAATCTTTTATTACAATGATAATCAGTGTAAAGGATCTGCCAGACACAGCTTCTGTGTCGACGCCCATGATTAATCAGTCTGCATCTGCTCCTAGGTCTGATAGTGACTCGATCTGCTACCACTCAGGCTGGTAGGCTCTCCCACTCCTGAGCCTACCAGCCTATCACAGCCTGGCCAGACGGTTCTAGCTCCCGCCCTCGGTCTATTTATACCCTCATTTCCTGCTTGTCTCTGCCTGTGATTCTTTCCTGTTTCCTGGCTCTGCTGCTCCTGCTATCATTATTGACCTCTGCTTCATTTTGACCCTGGCTTTACTGACTACGCTCCTGCTCTGCGTTTGGTACCTCGTACACTCCTGGTTTGACTCGGCTCGTTCACTACTCTTGTTGCTCACGGTCTTGCCGTGGCAACTGCCCCATTTCCCTTAGCTTCTGTGTACCCTTGTCTGTTTGTCTGTCGTGCACATATTGAGCGTAGGGACCGTCGCCCAGTTGTACGCCGTCGCCTAGGACGGGCCGTGCAAGTAGGCAGGAACTGAGTGGCGGGTAGATTAGGGCTCACCTGTCTGTCTCCCTACCCCGACATTACAATCAGATTTACAAATACATTTAGGTGAAGAACTGGTCTTTCTTGTACACTTTTTTTTTTCTTTTTCTTCTTATTAAATGTATTAAAACGTAAGGAAAAGCAAAGCAGTCGTACTGCCCATAGTGAATATTCAGGTCATGATTTACATCGGTTTTGCAGGCCTGTGTATAAACCTGCATTCCTCCACACCAGATCAAATAACCATTTTCTTACAGGAATGACATGTTGTGTTTGTCATATACATAAGTCTAAAGTTCTTTATCCCCAACCTAAGGCTATTGAGAGCAGGAGTTCCTGAGTCATAGGGGTAGATACCTATAAAGTGTCTATATAATCTAGAAATGACTACTCCATGTGCATGTCTAGGTAGCCAGGATTGCATCTGGGTTTAGGTTACATTGCCCTGCCACCAATTGAAATGTTATATTTTAATACTATTGTTATCTTGATAGATCACGAGCAATGCACATACTCTAAAAAGAATAGTATATACTCCAGATTCCTACACCTACTACTGCCCTTTCTTCAAGACTCTTTACCCAAACATCCATTACTTCTTGTATCCTTTCTAAATAACATTCAATATACTGTATGAATATACGAATAAGTGCACAATTGGAGTATGTGATTCGCTGTATTTATTCCAAGATAAAATTAATGCCAACATCCAGTATGAAATGCACCAACTGAGCTCATCCTGTATAACAGGGCTAAAGCATCTGCCGATATTGGAAAGCATTGAATTGAACAGGTCACTCTCAAATTTTATGTATAAGCCAATATATTTATTTTCGTGAAAAAAGCTCATCTTGGGAAATGTAATTCAAAATTCATTGTAAAAAATGCCAGATGTACAACACACATGGACAGACTTCCTTCAGGGAAATATTTGGCACAATGTTGCATAAAAACATCAATTGTATGTAAATATTTTACACATTTAGCGTGTACAGCTGCAACTGTCCTGCTAGTACGGCGTGTCACATAGACTTCCAGTGTGAAGAACTGAGGAGCATTAAACCATGTCTGAGAAGGCATCAAAAAAATGCATTGACAATGAGTCTATTGAACGGCATTATTCTTCTTTTTCTGTTTTCTCTGTTGCTGCTCTTATGATGTGCCCTTCATTTAAAGGGGAACTATAACTACGACAAAGCTCTTTACAGGAGCTTTTATAATGCAGGACAAAATACTGTAGATTGTTTCTATATATGTGACAACTTTCCACCATTTAGAGGCTACTTTCACATGAGGGTGACCGATTTCCGTGCATAAAAAAACATGCGTAAATCTGTGCGTTGCATTATTCACCAGTGTGCTTTGCGAGCGGCATGAGGTTTTCACGTGCATCCGTGTGCCGTCCGTGGTTTTCACGCACCCATTGACTTCAATAAACTACTAGGTGCATGAAAACGCACCAATATAGGACATGCAGTGAGTTTCACTCTCGCATGTGTGGATGGCCCCATTGAAATCAATGGGGCCGTGTGCTGTGCATTGTTTCAATGCACAGCACATGGACGAGATTCACGTTCGTGTGAATGGGCGCTTAGATGAATTATCTATCTTCTGATTGACACTTTTTGGAGTACGGCCGGACAATTAATCCAGTAAAACCGAAATTCAGCGCAGATAACCGGCATCATCTTGCGCATTTATTTATTTTATTTTTTTGCAGTTTTAACTATATTTTCGTTCTCCGGATGTCACTGCATTGCGCCTGTCTGTGTTAAGCCGTGAGCGGCTCAGCGCACATATTTTTAGAGTCCGCTGCACTTCTGGCATATACTGGTGTTTCATGCATCTTATTGGTCCACGGTGTCTTCAATGCCTGCCCCATTTACTATTTTCTCTGCCTCAATGCCCACACTATGTACTAGTTTAGCCTCAATGCCTGCGTGTCACGGCAAGGGAACCGTGCTTGCCCCAATTGTATATACACGGATGATGGAGGTTATATACAGGGTTGATGGGGTAATATACAGGAATGATGGCGAGCTGGTACATACAGGGATAATGGGGGTCCCTGTATATGACCCCATCATCCCTGTATATACCAGCCATCATCTTTGTATATAACCTCCATCATTCCTGTATATAACCCCTATCATGCCTGTATATAACCCCTTCAACCCTGTATACAGGAATGATGGGTTATATACAGGCATGATAGGTGTTATATAAAGGGATGATGAGGGTTACATACAGGGATGATGGCTTGTACCGTATATACAGTGATGATGACTTATATATAGAGTTGATGGGGGTTATATACGTGGATGATGGGGTTATGTACAGGGACCCTTATCAATGTATATACCAGTCTGCTATCATCCCTTTATATAACCCCATCATCCCTGTATAGACCAGCCAGCCATAATCAGAGGTAAATAACCCTCATCAACCCTGTATATAACACCCATCATTCGTGTATATACCATTGGGTCGACCCCAATGTCCACTCGCCTTGGCGCGTGTGGGGGCAACTATGAGGGCATTATACTGTGTGAGGGGCCGTGTCAGGTGTTATATTATATACTGTAGTATACAGCAGGTTTAGGGGATCTATATTCAATGGTGTAGCATGCAAATAGGGGGCATGGCATGCAGAAAAAAAATGTGTGGCCTAAAAACTGTTTATTAATCGGAATCGAGGTTACATGTTCAATTAATCGTGATCTTTATTTAGGTCATAATCGCCCAGCCCTATTTTAGGGTGTCATTGAAGTGGGTACAATTGTGCGCACCATACTAGGTCCTAACACAGAACCCTGTGTTATTTTTTCTATCTTTGTAATATGTTTACCTACTCCAAGATGAACACTTATCAATTTACGTTTTTCTTCGGAGGCTTCCATGAATATAAGTGTTCTTTAAAATGAATTTCTTTCCTCTACAATCTCTTGCATTGCAACACTCTGGGAGGGTCATATCACACTGTCCATCCTGAGCTTTCTGGTTGCTCTGTGGCTGTGAATATTATGGAGGCAATGAGGCTGTTACTGCTATGGAGGGCACTGTGACTGTTATTGGTTTGGGGACATTGTGGTTGTCACTGTTTTTGGAGTCACTGTGACTTTCAGTGTTAGGGCTTATTCAGACGAACGGGACCGTGCAGACAGTTGCGTGATTTTTACGCAGCGTGAGTCCGCTGTGAAAAACTCACGACATGTCCGTTCTTTGTGCGTATTTCGCGCATCACGCACCCATTGAAGTCAATGGGTGCGTGAAAATCACGCATGGCACACGGAAGCACTTCAGTGGGACGCGCGTGATTCGCGCAACAGCAGTAAAACTATGAATGTAAACAAAAGCACCACATGCTTTTCTTTTTACAAACATCCAAACGGAGTGTCATAATGATGGCGGCTGCGCAAAAATCACGCAGCGGCGCATCATACGGGGCTGAAACACGGAGCTATTAAGTGCATTTTGTGCATGCAAAACGCCGCGTTTTTTGCGTGCGCAAAACGCACACGCTCGTGTGAATCCAGCCTTATGCAGACATTGAGGCTGTCCCTGTTATGGGGTCACTATGGCTGTCACTGTTCCATTTTAAACAATTTAAATGATTCACTGTGTTATGCTTAGTGCAGAGCCTGAGGGGGTTGTGCATGGCACAGGGATGCCCTCTTTATTGCTCCTTGCCACCAGTCATTTTATTTTTAAATTTTTTTTACGGTATTCACTACGGGTTTTATATTTGATTTGTTCATTTTTTTTATTTTTTACATTACTTTAGGGGGAAAATGGGAAAAGGTTGGTTTTGAACTTTTCATATTGTTTTCGTTTTATGTAGAAAAAAATTGTTACCTCTTTTTGCTTTTTTTTTTTTATTAGTCCTCCTAGGGAACTTGACTAAGCGAACGTTGGATGGCTTGCACAATGTACTGCAATGTTTATCTATTGCAGTTTATTGTGTTTTTTTTACCGGCTCCTATTAAGTCCCACTTTTGGTTTTGCTTAATTGGAGAACAAAGATGGCAGACCTGGGGCCATTGGCACCCTGCGATTGCTTCGCGGAAATGGGCTAACGGAGGGGGCCCCTCTTTCTAACGATTTAGATGCCGTGGTTGCTATTGACCTCTACCTCTTAGTGATTAAATGGCCTGGATCTGAGTTATCTACGATCCTGTCCGTTGCAGTGAGTTAGCGGATGTAACATACAGCCGACACCTTCTGAGTATGAAGCAGGCTCAGCCCGTGAGCCCACTCCATACTCCCCCTTCCTGGATACGATGTAACTGCACGTCAAATGTCGGGAAGGGGGTACGTTTTATTGTGGCCATTGGAAGCAGTATAATCTGGAATGTGGCCCTTGTACCTGGAAGCGTTGTGCACCCCTGGTCTGCGGATATAGAAATAAGGTTCTTGGATAGCTTATTTTTCACATATCCGTGTAGAAAATCCAATGCCAGCTTGTGTTAGATACCCCAAAAAATGTGTTAACAAGATTTAAACATTCAATGGGAGTAAAAAATATTAGTGAATTTTTACAGTTCTATAATTTGTTCACAAACCGCTAATCTTATCTGTCGTAAATGGAAAAATGCAGGTAAAATGACATCTTATTATATAATACAGTGCAAATATGATTGACGTTTTGTGGCACCGGTGACAGTAGTTCTAAGTGTTTTTAACCCTATGTATAATTAGAAGAATAAGAGCTCATGCACACCAAGTTACACGGAGCAATAATACAGCAGAGATAGAAGTCTATGGTTCTTACTCTACCTCTGGATGCCACTGGCTTTACACGGAGCAATAATACAGCAGAGATAGAAGTCTATGGTTCTTACTCTACCTCTGGATGCCACTGGCTTTACACGGAGGCATTCACAGGTTTTTATTTTTTTTCTGTCCGCTTCTTACAGAATCCGACAAAAACAAAATTGTAGCCTGCTCGATCGGCTGCCATATTACGGAGGTGTTCTCCCCTAGGTATCTCTCCATCCTACAACTACTACTACTAGCATGCTGTAGTAGTAGTAGTAGTAGTAGTTCATCTAATCAGACAAAGGATAAGGTGCCTAATATAAATTCTGGAGGTGAATATATATAGATAGATATGTTTGGCTCTGTTCATACCACATTTGTGTTATATGTTTGGCATTACCCTGGTAAAACCTCCTGACATATATATCAAGTGTGTGTCATACAGCTGCATAAGTGCCATATTGACTTCCACACAACCGGATGGTATACGCTTTTTATGCGGGATCCCTTTTAATCTCTAACCAGACTTTTCAATACCGTAATAAAAAAGTATACCAACATTCAGGCTCATAAAGTCTATGAATACACTCTGCATATACATGGGGAGCATTTCTCTGCCTGTACGTGTGAACAGAGCTTTAATCTTCTATTTATTGGGAGCACTAATGCCACGTTTACACCTAGTAGGGAGTTTCGTTGACTAGCTTGGGGGTTTGGGTGACCGTGTAAACTGAAGGCCAATATACTGAGCTGATAATTGATAATAAAACTGTAATCCCTGTGATAATGCAGTAATATCTTCCAGTAATAGATTAATACATGGACACTTTCGTCTGCTGCCTTTTGAAGTTGTTAACTCTATTACAATTGAAATGTGCAATGTAGCTGCAATGTAGTAACAAGGTTAAACAAATGACTGTGGTGAACTAAGGGCCTGTCCACACGTAACGGAATTGCTGCAGAAAATTTCTGCAGCAATTACGCAGAAACTAGCAGGATTTCCACTGGGGACAAACCGCACCATTTCCTGCGTTTTTTTTACTGCAGAAAATGGTGCTGATTTTGCGGCGTTTTTTCTCCATGTTGGGGGATGGTGACATTTCCTCTGAAAAACGCAGCGATTCAGTCCACTTTCTGCAGCAGGAATTGACATGCTGCAGTACGACAAATACGCACCGCACGTCAATTTCTGCTCTGAATATTTAGGGCTCGTCCACACGCTCCAGAGTTGCTAAAATTCCTTCTGGAAAAAACGCAGCAGAATACGGTAGCAGCATAGTGGATGATATTTAACAAATCTCATCCACACGCTGCGTAAGATTTCCGAGCCGAAATTGACCTGTGGTATTTTTCAGAGGAAATGTCTCCACCTCCTAACATTTCGCAAAAACGAAGCAATTTCCGCACCATTTTCTGCCGTAAAAAAACGCGGGAAATGGTGCATTTTTTTGCCGCAGCGGAAAGCCTTTGACTTTCAACGGCATTGCTGCTGAAATTTTTGGCCGCAATTCCGTTGTGTGTGGACAAGCCCTTACGCAGCGTGTGGATGAGATTTGTTAAATCTCACCCACTTTGCTGCTACTTTATTCTGCTGCGTATTTTCCGTCCGCAATTCCGAACGGAAAATACGCAACAATTCCTCTACGTGTGGACAAGCCCTTAGACTTACTGAGCTCTTTCAATGTTACTATCAGTAGCTGTATCAGCTTTATGCCGGATCTTACTACTACACTGACCTATATTTATAGACCAACAGCCTACAGCACTTGTTGCAAAGAAGAACATTTCAAGCGGAAGCTTCATCATTTAGTTCCACATCCTCCTTTCAGTTGCAGGAGGAAGTGGGTAACCGTTTCAATGCAAGCTACATCTTGTGAAAATACTGCGAACTACTCTTCTTGTATAGGCACCACTACTTCTAGTTCCGCTTCTTTGCTGCATAGATACATTCAGTATTAGATAAAACAGACTTGCCTCACATCTTAGCTGTTGACTAACGGTAATGTTACTGAATGATAGTTATATATATGGACAGATGTAGCCATCTTTAACTTGACTCTTTACTTGTTAAATATACTGTGGCAAGAAACGTTGACTTTTGTCATGTGATATTACGCTGCAGCATATCATCAGAGTCCAGTTAAACCTTACAACATCTGTATCACTTTCTAAGGCGTACACGACCGTAGATTTTATCCATAATTGCGGTCCGTAACTACGGACCCGTTCATTTCTATGGCTGACGGACACCTTCCAGTATATTTACGGGAAGGTGTCCAGGCCGTAGAATGTTTCTGTAAAAAATAGGACATGTCCTATTTTTTTTTTTCTTTTACGGACAGTGCTCCCATACTTTATAATGGGAGCATCGCCTGTAAATGCTGGTGACTTTCCGCGGTCATCTGCAGACGGTGGTGCCCGTAATCACGGACCGTGATTACGGGCATGGTCGTGTGCATGGGGCCTAATGGTTCCGTTTTGGACCTGAGGTTAATAATTCAGGTTAATCATTATATGTGATAATTCATGGCTTTCTTCTCCTTTTAGACTGTATTTACACATTCATACGAAGGCTCTTACTGATTTAGTTTAGTAAAATGCAGAAAGAACTCTTTCACAATATACATTTCAAGTCAGAGGTGTGGCTTGAAACTCCTGGGCCCCAATGCAAAATCTATAACAGGGCCCCCACCTACCATATATAATTTATAATACTGGTGTCTTATTATGCGGCTGTGGAGCTTTTGGGCCCCCTAAGCCTCTAGTATATGTTCACACGCTTAACAAAAAATGGCTGTAAAATAAGGAGCTGTTCTCAAGGGAAAGCGGCCTCTGATTTTCAGCTGTTATTTATGCATCAGGCGTTTTTTACGGCCATTTTTGGAGCTGTTTTTCTATTGAGACAATGAAAAACGGCTCAAGAAGTGCCATACACTTCATTTTTACGCTGCATTTTTTTTATTCCTCGTTTTTACAAACGGCCGTGTAAAAAACGCCCCGTAGGAACGGAATGCCGTTTTTCCCATTGAAATCGATGGCCAGATGTTTGGAGGCGTTCAACCTCCCATATTTTCCGCTAATTTTCGGGGGGCATTTATGGCCCGAAAAAACGGCTGAAAATAGGCTGTGTGAACATACCCTAATAGCTACGCTCCTCTTGAGACCAAAGTCATGTGCCACAAAATGTCTTTAGAAAAAAGAGAGGCAAATATTACAGATTGTAGCTTTTAAAATAAGCAAAGAGTAAGGGCAGAGTGGCATGGCTCCTGACTTTTGATAGGTCCAGCATACATTGTATATTAACTTAAAGAGGCTCTGTCACCAGATTTTGCAACCCCTATCTGCTATTGCAGCAGATAGGCGCTGCAATGTAGATTACAGTAATGTTTTTATTTTTAAAAAACTAGCATTTTTGGCCAAGTTATAACCATTTTCGTATTTATGCAAATGAGGCTTGCAAAAGTACAACTGGGCGTGTTGAAAAGTAAAAGTACAACTGGGCGTGTATTATGTGCGTACATCGGGGCGTGTTTACTACTTTTACTAGCTGGGCGTTGTGTATAGAAGTATCATCCACTTCTCTTCAGAACGCCCAGCTTCTGGCAGTGCAGACACACAGCGTGTTCTCCAGAGATCACGCTGTGTCGTCACTCACAGGTCCTGCATCGTGTCAGACGAGCGAGGACACATCGGCACCAGAGGCTACAGATGATTCTGCAGCAGCATCGGCGTTTGCAGGTAAGTCGATGTAGCTACTTACCTGCAAACGCTGATGCTGCTGCAGAATCAACTGTAGCCTCTGGTGCCGACACGATGCAGGACCTGTGAGTGACGTCACAGATCTGCACTGCCAGAAGCTGGGCGTTCTGAAGAGAAGTGGATGATACTTCTCATCAGAACGCCCAGCTAGTAAAAGTTGTAAACACGCCCCGATGTACGCACATAATACACGCCCAGTTGTACTTTTACTTTTCAACACGCCCAGTTGTACTTTTGCAAGCCTCATTTGCATAAATACGAAAATGGTCATAACTTGGCCAAAAATGCTCGTTTTTTAAAAATAAAAACGTTACTGTAATCTACATTGCAGCGCCTATCTGCTGTAATAGCAGATAGGGGTTGCAAAATCTGGTGACAGAGCCTCTTTAATTACTTTGCTTTACTTATCTTGCGTTGCTTCATGTCCTCCAATCACATTCAATGCTGCAATTAGAATTCTGTCCGTTTTAAATTTTTAAATCCTCTTCAGCATGTTGGTAGACATACCCCCCTTGCAATTCAACTACATGATGCAGTGTTTGCTTTTTTTTTTTTTAGAAAACTGTATTGTGTCTAATATAGTGAATACATTTATAATAATGCATCAACTATGCTCGGCATTTACTCAAATCGATTAGGAGGCATTACTGAGATATGAGCTCCTGCAACCTGTGCTTATAGAAAAGAAGTACTTGAAATTAACATTGTATAAAAGATAATATTACATAACATGCGTACAAGTTACGAAAAACAAGATTATATATATATATATGAGACTACGCTGTAAACTGTTATTTAAAACTTGATTACGCTTGCTGTCATGAAGTCTCACACAAACGTTACAGAAGTGTCAGGATTCTGAATAGACATCACGTCCTGGCTGGTAGTGATGTCTATTCACTGTCAGGACACTTCAGTAACGTTAATGTGTGAGTAAGTGACTGCACATAGTGATCTAGCTAGATCACTATGTGCTGCGTAAATGAATGGAGAGAAGTGTATGACGCTGATTGGTCAGCGTCATACACTTCTCTCCACAACACCCACTTGGTCAAAAAGTAAAACACGCCCAGTTGTCCATTAAAGTCCTTAGCATAAAGCTAATATAGGTCATAACTCCGTAAAAAAATATTGTTTTTCTAAATAAAAAACACTGCTGTAATCTACATTACAGTGCCAATCACATTATTTACAAGATAGGGCACTTATACTGACACATTAATGATACTGAAGTGTTTAGACAGTGAATAGACATTCCTTCCAGCCAGGACGGGATGTCTATTCACAATCCCGACACTTTGGTAGCGTTTCTGTGGTACATGCAGCAGAGCAAGCGTAATCTCATGAGGTCACGCTGTAAATGACAGGTTACAGCGAGATTACGCTTTGTTCTGCTGTAAATACAGCAGAAACTTTACGGAAGTGTCGGGATTGTGAAATGACATCCCGTCCTGGCTGGAAGGAATGTCTATTCACTGTCTAAACACTTCAGTATTGTTAATGTGTGAGTATTTGACAGCACATACTGATCTAGCAGGATCCCTTTGCGCTGACTAATTGATAGAAGTGCATGACGCTGATTGGTCACTGATTGGTCAGCGTCATACACTCCTCTGTACAACGCCCACTTGGTCTAAAGTAAAAACACGCCCAGTTGGGCATTAAGAAAGTAATTGGCATAAAGCTAAAATCGCTAATAATGTGGTAAAAATAGTTTTTCTAAATAAAAAGCACTACTGTCACCTACAATACAGCGCCGATCTCCTTATGTAGGAGATCGGGCACTTATAATGTGGTGACAGAGCCTCTTTAACTGTAAAATTAAGTTTAAAAGTTTAAAGGATTGTCCCATCCAAGTATATGGAGTTTGTAGAAGAGGCCCACCACTTCCATTAGCCAAAGCAGAAAGCTGCTGTAAACAGTGGCTACAGCTCTGGGGGTCCCAGTGTAGGCCATGTGTTACATGGTCACTCATTCATTTAAACGGGCAGCATGTAATACTGTATTTCTCCTGCAGTGGTCGCAATAGTGTTGTCACCCGCTGCTTCCCACAGCAATAATAGCTGATCACCAATGGGTTTTAGCTGCAGGACTCAAGACGGTCAGCTTATATCGCCAGTGGCTGCTCAGTTAGAGAAGAGGTTTTCCAGATGTTCTAACCCCTTTAAAGCACATTTTAAACTACTACTGTTCCAAAATCAAAGCTGAAATTGAAGACAAATTATTACTGTGTAATTGAAGCAATGCATATAGATATGTGAAGTCATACAGACATTCCTTCAGTTAAAACAGATCTGTTCTGTCACGATAATCTTGACGCTTTATCTGCACTAAATATTTCATAGAGTAGGGGGAGCTGAAAAGTTTAATATATGGAGCCATCCCCCATAACGCTGTATATCAATTTAAATCCTTGCTTACTCTGGGTATAGGTGAGTATAGGGCGGTCTAATGTAATGATTGACAGCTTCTCTAATTGCATACTGTCCGTTATAGAGTACGACTTGGGCACCAAGAGATCTTAAGCCACTTACGGAGAAAACAGATCTTAGAACAGGCTATATATATATACATATACATATTATATATAATGCAGAAAGGAGTAGCACTTTCTGCAGAGGATAGGTTGCTATGCGAACTTGACCCCGATCCAGGGTCCACACATATATATATATATATATATATATATATATATATATATATACATATAACACATACATACATACATTTCATAAATTGACCTTCAGTGCGTTTTTTTTGTTTTTTTTTTAATCCGCAGCATGTCAATTTATGTTGTAAAATCACTGCTTTTCTGTTGCGGGTTTTCCCCATTGAATTTAATGGAGAGGTAAAACCCACAAGAAATAGCACAAGAAAAAAAGGTAATACTTACCCATAGTCATGGCAATGCGTCCCTATGACGTCCTGCAGCCCGGCCTATAGGGTTTTTTTTTTCACAGCGGTTTTCCACAGTGGATATTCCAGCAGAAAAACTGCACCACAAATTGTAATTTTACGCAGCTTATCTGCTCTGTGTGAAGCCTTACAACTATAAATGTGTATTCGATGCAGTTCAGCCACAAATTGAGTTTCTTACCTGTTTTTTTGTTGGGGGGGGTAGGGGGTTCATTTCTCTACCTCTTGAAAATATTGCAGGCTCCTCCTAGTGTGATTATAGAGTTGTGCTGTCTGCTTCGACCAATCAGATGTTTCCCACTTTTTCTCCCTCTCCCCTTGCAGAGATTAATAAACTTCAGCTGCATCCCCCTCCTCCCTGTCTACTATTTACTGCTTTGCTCTAGTTTTTTTTTTTTAGAGTCTCAACTGGTCCTGGACATTACAGGAAGCCTTTACGCAGGGAAAGGGGAATAACAGGCTGCTGGAAAGTGAGCAAGATACAAAGTTCCATGCATTTATATGTACTACGGATTAAGACAATGCAAATTATAAAGACCGGTATACACCAAACCTTTCATTTGGATATTTTTTTTTTTTAAATGAGGACTTAATAACTTAATTCTGCTGTAGCAATGCCTGTAGCTAGCGAAAACACTGTTCTATAGTTAAAGCGTACCTCCAATTATACTGACTTTATATAGAAAAACGATTATAGGGCAGGAGTATGCACTATAATAGTTTCTCTAAAGAACTTGTATTAGCGATTCCGCTGTAGAATGTAATGTGATACTACGGCGCTGGCAGCCGTTCTGTATACTGGAGCCATGGAGATGAGCAAGATGCTCTCTCTCCTACTGCAGAGTTATGAGCCGCCGGCGGCATGGCCTACATCCGGCACGTTCTGCAGTTAGTAGCAGAGTCGCTAATAAAAGTTATTTAGAAAAACGATAATTGTTCCCTCTCCTCCACTATAATAGTTTTTCTATATAATATCAGTGTAATTGGAGTTACGCTTTAACATTTTTTCTCTATTTCAATTGTGTTTCGATCTCTTATAAAGGACCCCTTTTTTTTTTCTTAAGGCAGTTACATTACTAAATTATTTAAAATACAATAAAACCTACCGTGAGGTCACATCGTGACCGTGTTTGCATTAACTAGACAGAAAAATGGACCAGAAGGTTTCAAGTGTCATATTTCTCAACGTCTTATTGAGCGTTCCATGATAGCCTGAACGATACAAGAGTCCCATGATGCTTCGTAAAACAAAAATCACAAATGTAGCAAAATACAATAACATTCAATGTAATATGACCTCTATGTGATCTGACAGGTGTCAGATTACTAGATATTTTGGATTACTGGATTATAGGAAAAATTTATAAATCTCACTTGCAAGGAAACTTCAGGAATAAATTATAACAAAATGGTAACACAAACATGGTATTATACCCTTCTTCTACTTAATCTTGTCTTGTAAAATGTCATATTATATTGCAGTCCTGTGATAAGTGCCAGATTATTACACTTTCTGGATTCTGAAATTACGGATTATCTATAGATCTATATGGTCTATACACACCTAGAGTAATGATCATAAATGGTTAACACAGACATCTGCCTTGGCACACCGTATTTGATATCAATCTGTGGTTCCAGGTGTGGTAAAAAATAGAGTAACATATTGTGTTGCGATAACTGTTTTTTTTTCCGTTTTAGGAAGAGGATGCATCTTGTGTTTAGATCTAAAAGTAAAGCTCACTTGGCAAAATGATTTATATGAAATAATCGCAGTCCTTTCAAAGGTCAGATTACAGATTAAGTTACATGTATCTGATTTAAAGCTATGAAATACCGCTGGCATCAGTATATGAATGACTACAACCAGATGGAATTTGATGGTGGCATGTTAAGACGCAAATCTACAACAGACATGAATTATATGCATGTTATTAATGGAGAAAGATGGTGTTGTTACTCAAGACATATGAAGTGCTAGCCAAAAAGAGAAAACAGAATTCTGGGGAGGGATCAATTTTATATTTTTATTCAGTCTGTTAATAATAGTAAGCCGCATTAACTTAAAAGGAGATGTTGGTTTTTACAGCCCCATTTTAGCTTGTGACTCTCTTAGGGGCCGTTCACATATGTCCGGCGTGTTGAAGAAAAGCCAGAGGCAAACTGATGCTAGAACGGACCCCATAGCTTTCTATGGGATCTATTTGGGCACAGGGGACATCAGTTGTGGTGCTGGACTGCCCTGGGAGCCGGATCCAAAAACGTTACTAACGTTAACGTTAGTTTTCGGTTCTAGCTCCCAGGGAGGTCCGGCGCCGTATCCGATTTATTTTAATTGTGGCCGGATGAACGCTGGGTGCTGCGGCATCCACCTTCCGGCAGCACCCGGCAGGAAGATGGATGTGAGCTAGGAGCGGAATCCCCGGTCATAGCAGCATTGCCGGGGATTTCGCTCCCAGCAGAGACCCTGACGACTACCCTCCCACTAGTCCCGGATTCTGTGGGACAGTCCCAGATTCCGGGCGGTGTTCCACTGCTCTGTGCGGCCAGGGGTATGTCTCGCTGTCAACTGTGTTTGTTTGCGTCCTCAGGACGCAGACACAGTTGAACTTATTCTGAAGCAGGGAGCTAATCGTTTCCTGCTTCAGTATTGAGTTCAGAGCGGAGGAGTAGAGGGAGCTCCTCCGCTCGCTGATAATTCCCTGTGCACAGCGCTACCTTAAGCGCTGTGCTCGGGAAAGCCCTTGACATCACTGTCAATATATGGACAGTGTCGTCAGGGGGTCCTCCAAGAGGGAATCACCGGCCACAGCGTCTGTAATTCTCTGGCCGGGGATTGCCTCTCGGAGGACCCTCTGACGCCACTGTCCATATATTGAAAGGGGGGTAGCTCTATATACAGTGGGGGTGGCGCTATCTACAGTGGGGCGCTATTTGACGCAATCTATATGGGGCGCTATGTGGCACAATCTACATGGGGCGCTGTGTGGCATTATCTACAGGGGGGCTGTGTGACATCTACAGGGGGTACTGTGGCATTATCTACAGGGGCATGTGTGGCACTATATACAGGGGGGTGTGGCACTATCTAAAGAGGGCACTGCTGCATTAACTACAGGGGTTGTGTGGCACTATATACAGGGTTTGTGTGGCACTATTTACAGGGGGGGTGTGGCACTATCTACAGAGGGCACTGCGGTATTATCTACAGGGGGTGTATGGCACTATATACAGGGGCACATTTTCAGAGCCTAGAATACCATTTTGTGGACCATTGTAGTAAAAACGGATGGTAAAAGCTGATGACAACTAACGACAACTGATGGTTTTGTAGTAAAAATTGTCAAAGTCTGATGGCAACGGATACATTTTTGCATCCGTTTTTGCATCTGTTGTAATCACTTGAGAGACAAAAAAAACTGATGCTGATACAACTGACATATGTGAACGCACCCTTACAAGGGGTTATGTGGCTGGGAACCCACCTTCCTAACCAGAATAACCTAGTCTATGGCTAGCTACATGCACTTTGGCCAATGCTTAGTGATGGGGGGGGGGAGGGGGATTGGAATCCTTCCTGATGTTATTTGTTTTATTAGATAGATTATTATTTATTAGATGACCTTAAGTGAATATATGTGAAGGAGTTCAATAAATCCACTGTATTCCACAGAATGAAGTGCATCAACCATACACACTGTATGATTAGAAAGCCTACGTAGTGATGGTCCCCTGCCATGTGCGGACCAAGGCAAACACTTTTACGATTCATTTTTATTCATATTACTATTCATTTAACCACTAGACTGTTGCAGTGAGAAGTTATGGTAATATTTAGAACAAGCAATTAGATGCTAAAAATATATAATATAAAAAATATAACCGAATACTGTCATGCTCACTTATCTTAACCCCTTCGCGCTCAGCGACGTAATAAGCCGTCGCGCTAACTGTATCGTTAGCGCTCAGTGACGGATTATTACGTTGCGGGGATAACGGCCATTTCGGCCGTCTTCCCGACACATGCAGGAGCTGTGACAGCTGCTGTCTCGTACAGCATCTGTCACAGCTCCTACAGCGGGGACCGATCGCTGTGTCCCCGCTGATTAACCCCTTAAAAGCTGTGTTCAATAGTGATCACGGCTTTTTAGGGGTTAAGCTACAATCGCCAGCCTGCTACGCGATAGCGGATGGTGGCTATGGCAACCGGACACCAAACAATTGCGTCCGGCTCTGCCATCGACGGAAGCCTAGTGGGTCCTGACGAAGTCAGGACCCACTATGCTTGCTGTCAGTGAGTAGCTGACAGTTCTAATACACTGCACTACGCATGTATTGCAGTGTATTAGAATAGCGATCAGGGCCTCCTGCCCTCAAGTCCCCTAGTGGGACAAAGTAATAAAGTTAAAAAAAGATGTGTAAAAATAAGAAAATAAATAAAAGTATTAAAAGTAAAAATCCCCCTTTTCCCTTATCAGTCCTTTATTATTAATAAAAATATATAAACAAACAAATAAACTATACATAATTGGTATTGCCGTGTCCGTAACGGCCTGAACTACAAAATTATTTTGTTATTTATCCCGCGCGGTGAACGCCGTAAAAGAAAATAATAATAAACCGTACCACAATAACAATTGTTTGGTCACTTCACCTCCCAAAAAATGGAATAAAAAGAGATCAAAAAGTCGCATGTACCTAAAAATGGTACTGATGGAAACTACAGTTCGTTACGCAAAAAACAAGTCCTCGCACGGCTTTATTGATGGAAAAATAAAGCCGTTATGGCTCTTAGAATATGGTAACACAAAAAGTGAGTGATTGATTTATTACAAAACGTATTTTATTGTGCAAACGCCATAAGACATAAAAAAAACTATAAACATATGGTATCGCCGTAATCGTATCGCCCCGCAGAATAAAGTGAATGTCATAGCGCACGGTGAACGCTGTAAAAAAAAACAGAATAAAAAAACAATAGTAGAATTGCTGTTTTTTTAGTCACCACGCCACCTAAAAATAGAATAAAAACTGATCAAAAAGCCGCATGCACCCCAAGAAAACTACAATGGATTCCTCAAGGGGTCTAGTTTTCAAAATGGGGTCACTTTTGGTGGTTTTCCACTGTTTTGGCAGCACAAGACCTCTTCAAACCGGACATGGTGCCTAATAAAAAGGAGGCCTCAAAATCCACTAGGTGCTCCTTTGCTTCGGAGGCCGGTGCTTCAGTCCATTACCGCACTAGGGCCACATGTGGGATATTTCTCAAAACTGCAGAATCTGGGCAATACGTATTAAGTTGCGTTTCTCTGGTAAAACCTTTTGTGTTAAAGAAAAAATGGTATAAAGAGGATTTTCTGACAATTTTTTTTTTCAATTTCACCTCTACTATGCTCTAAATTCCCGTGAAACACCTAAAGGGTTCATAAACTTTCTAAATGCTGTTGTGAATACTTTGAGGGGTCTGGTTTCTAAAATGGGGTGTTTCATAGGGGTTTCTAATATATAGGTCCATCAAAGCAACTTCAGAACTGAACTGGAACCTAAAAAAAAATAAGAAATCAGGCAATACTTGGCTTCTTACATCATACTGATAATGAGCAGAGCCCACCCCGAGATGACCCCAGTTTTGACCGTTTGTATAAACGAAGACCCCTATTAGACCGTTTCAGTGCCCGGTTTTCCCAAGCAAACCCACCCGAGAAGTGTATTTCTATTGATGAGTCCTTGGTGGATTTTAAAGGGAGGGTTCAATTCCGCGAGTACCTGCCGGGTAAGAGGGCAAGGTATGGCGTGAAGATGTATGAGCTGTGCGAGAGTGTATCAGGGTATACCTACAGGTTTAGGATATATGAAGGGAAGGACACCAGTGCTCAGCCCCCAGAATGCCCCCCCTTACTGGGAGTTAATGCAAAAATTATGTGGGATTTGGTGCACCCACTGCTGGACCAGGGTTACCACCTCTACCTGGATAATTTTTATACCGGCGTCCCACTCTTCAACTGCCTCGCGGCACTGCTAGAAGAAATCTGATAGGCCTCCCTAAGACTCTGCAGGGCAAACAAGAAGGGGTGAGCGCAGGGCACATTCTAGCAGCAACATATTGTGTGTCAAGGACAAGAGAGATGTCACACCAGTACCCATGTACCTGTATGAGGTACCAGTACAGAGACCCCTAAACCAGACTGCATCCTAGACTACAATAGGTACATGGGAGGGGTGGACTTGTCAGATCAAGTCCCGAAGCCCTACAGCGCCATGCGGTGTGGTATAAGAAGCTGGCCGGGCACATCATACAGATGGCATTGTACAATGTGTACGTGCTACGTCGATGTGCAGGCCAGAGGGGAACTTTCCTGGAATTTCAAGAGGTGATTATCAAGAACCTAATCTTTAGGGACCAGGAACGGGGGGGCACCCAGTACTTCTGGAAGCGAGGCCACACACATCGTACCAGGGCAACACTTTCCAGGAGAAGTTCCCCAAACTGGCAAGAAGGGAAAAAGTCAAAAGAGGTGCAAAGTCTGCTATAAGAGGGGGATAAGGGAGGACACAATATATCAATGTAACGCGTGTCCCGAAAAACCAGAGCTCTGTATGAAAGAGTGTTTTAAAATTTCTTACATCCCTTGTTTTATAATTTACCCCAATTCTACTTACCCTGATGCACTCCACACAGCTTATCCCCCCTTGTCTTTCCCCTCTGAGCCCTGCTGTGTGCCCAGGCAGCTGATAACAGCCACATTGAGGGTATTGCCGTACCCGGGAGAACCCACATTACAGTTTATGGGGTGTATCTCTCCGGTCAAAATGCTCACTACACCTCTAGATGAATGCCTTAAGGGTGTCGTTTTTAAAACGGGGTCACTTCTTGCGGGTTTCAACTGTACTGGTACCTCAGGTGCTTCTGCATACATGACTTCACACTAGAAAATCCCCAGTAGGCCAAATGGTGGTCCTTTTTGTTCTGAGCCCTCCCATGGGCCCAAACGGCAGTTTATCACCACAAATGGGGTATTGCTGCACTCAGGACAAATTGCGCAACAGAATGGGGTATTTTATTTCTTGTGAAAATAAGAATTTTTGAGCTAAAACCACATATTATTGGAAAAAAATAATTTTGTTTTAATTCCAAGCCCAATTCAAATAAGTTCTGTGAAAAAACTATGGGGTCAAAATGGTCACAACACCCATAAATGAATTCCTTGAGGGGTGTAGTTTCCAAAATGGGGTCACTTCTGGTAAGTTTTCATTGCTTTGATACTTCTGGGGCTCTGCAAATGCGAGATGGCACCCGAAAACCAAACCAGCAAAATCTGCACTCCAAAGAACACACAGCGCTACTTCACTTCTGAGGCCTCCCATTTGCCCAAACGGCAGTTTATCGCCACAAATGGGGTATTGCTGCACTCAGGACAAATTGGGCAACAAAATGGGGTATTTTGTTCCCTGTGAAAATAAAATTTTGATAAAAAATGACATCTTATTGGAAAAAATGTCATTCTTTTAATTTCACAGCCCAATTCAAATAGGTGCTGTGAAAAAACTGTGCGGTCAAAATGGTAACAACAACCATAAATGAATTCCTTGAGGGGTGTAGTTTCCAAAATGGGGTTACTTTTGGGAGATTCCTACTGTTTTGGCACCTCAACACCTCTTCAAACCTGGCATGCTGCCTAAAATATATTCTAATAAAAGAGGACTCAAAATGCACTAGGTGCTTCTTTGCTTCTGGGGCTTGTGTTTTAGTCCATGAGCGCAGTCGAGCCACATGTGGGACATTTCTAAAAACTGCAGAATCTGGACAATACATATTTAGTAGTGTTTCTCTGGTAAAACCTTCTGTGTTACAAAAAAAAAATGAATAAAATTGAAATTCAGCAAGAAAAATTAAATTTGCAAATTTCACCTCCACTTTGCTTTAATTCTTGTGAAATTCCTGAAGGGTTAAAAAACTTTCTAAATGCTGTTTTGAATACTTTGAGGGGTCTAGTTTTTAAAATGTCGTGTTTTATCAGGGTTTCTAATACATAGGCCCCTCAAAGCCACTTCAGAACTGAACAGGTACCTTAAAAAAAAGGATTTTGAAATTTTCTTAAAAATATGAGAAATTGCTGTTTTAGGTTCTAAGCCTTGTAACGTCCAAGAAAAATAAAAGAATGTTCAAAAAACGATGCCAATCTAAAGTAGACATATGGGAAGTGTGAACTAGTAACTATTTTGTGTGGTATAACAGTCTGTTTTACAAGCAGATGCATTAAAATTCTGAAAAATGCTATTTTTTCCAAATTTTCACTAAATTTTGCAATTTTTCACCAATAAACGCTGAATATATCGACCAAATTTTACCACGAATATGAAGCCCAATGTGTCACGAGAAAACAATCTCAGAATCGCTTGGATAGGTTTAAGCATTCCGACGTTATTACCACATAAAGTGAAATATGTCAGATTTGAAAAATGGGCTCTGAGCCTTAAGGCCAAAACTAGGCTGCGTCCTTAAGGGGTTAAAGTACACACGATGGTAAAATCTTTCCAAATGGGGGCCACAATAAAATTACACCTAATTCAGATTTAGCTCTGCTACATCTGTATGTCATCTGACATTGCAGTGGAACAATAATATACATATCCGAGCTAGAAAGGATAGCTCTTTATATGTGGAAAACTTAATTCTACTTAAGTAGTAGTGAATGAGAATCTTGCCAACAGTTTGGAAGTGAGATTAATTTGTTCAGGGAGTGTCATATCCCTTGTTATAGCTAAATAGAAACCAGGGTATGTGAGCACTAATATTAGATGTAGAAAGTATTAGTCGGCTTTTCTGCTCTTTACTTGGGGTCCATGTACACGTACAGTATTTGAAAGCAATGTACTAATGCTAGAAACATTACACCACTTTGTAGCAATCACAAAACCAGCCATTAACATTACTTGCTGCTACACTTTGGTCGATCTATCGATCTATCGATCTATCGATCTTTACTATTTTGCTGATGTGTGTATGTTGAGTGGCCAAAAATCACTTAACAAAACACATAAATCAGCTCTAAAACATTATTGCTGACTGTTTCTTTCACCAGAGTGTAGACTAGTTACCAGATTCTATTTTGTTTTCTTCTCAAGCCGGTTTAGCATTGTTCGGGCGTGTCCCTTTATAAATTCTAATTACACCTCTACATGTGAACAGGGCGTGAATATCCTTGTGTTTAGGTATGTCATCATTAACAACACATGACATGTCAATGCACCATAAAAGGGTTGTATACTTGTATCGGTTTCTTTTCTCGTGGATGAAGCAAACAACCTACCTGATCTTTTTTGGATGATTATCTGCATAAGTTTTCCCAGTACAGTTACTGAATATAGGATATTGAGATGTAATTGAGAAGTGTTGTCATATTCCCCTATTAGAATTAATGCATGAGTAGGTTTATGGCAAGGGTGGAAGAGTGCAGTTGCACATGGGGTTGACTCTGGGTATAGCTAAAGGCTCATGGGTCCAAGTGTAAATTAAAGCTGGGTTCCCCCACGCAACTTCTCTGCACAGCCGCCCGTGACTTTTTTACTTGTATCGCTTGGTCTCTAAAGTGACCCATCGATGCAGCACTAACAGCCAGGTGCTTTGCTAGGGTCTAAAGAGATTAGGGCCACAAGACTTTGCGTTTCCACCCCAAAAATATATACAGTTTTTATCTGAGCATAACTTTAAGACAAGTGAGACATGACTACAGTACAGTTACATCCAGTGACTCACAGGTGACCTCTCCTCTGATTGTGATTTTCCCCTTTCCATGTTCTCTATTTGTACCCAGACCTCCATGGAAACTACTTCCAGCCACGACTTGTCTCTTCACACTCTTCATCCTTCTGCTACCTTCAATGCCACTTTCAGTGACCCTACACAGTAATAGTGCCATCTTTGTGTCCTACAAAGTATTAGTGTCCCCCTACACAGTAATAATTCCCCCACTGTGCCCACCACAATATAATATTGCCTACTTTGTAGACCACTGTAATAATGCCCTCATTTACTCCCCCCACAGTAATAATCCCCCTTTATGCTCAGCTGTAGTAAAAATCCCCCTTTGTGTCCCAAAGTAATAATATACAGTACCTTGCAGTGAGGGGTCTGCAGTCGCTGCCTGTCCTTTGTACCAAAAAAATGTGCAGCAGTGCTGTGCACTGACTGCACCAATTAAACAAGAGGACAAACTTCAATACTTCACCGCTAGTCTTCTTGACATAGCGCAGCGTAGGTAGCCCGACTCCTCTTCCCCTGTTCCTGCTCTCCGGTACATCAGAGCACGTACTTTGAGTGGGGGAGACCAGGAAGAAGGAATTGGGCTGCCTACGTCAAGAAGCAGAGTGGAATGTAACTGTTATCGCTGCAACCCCTATAGCTAAAGTCACAGTGGGCCCAGGTCTACCCTACATTTGCTTTGACAAGCATGGATCATGCTTATTCAGTATGTAATGGGGCCCCCATGCCCTGGTGCTGATGCCGGAACAGATCGTGTATATACACCGTTCAACCCTAATATTAAAGCCACTTGTCTAGTATTGTGCAGCTCCCCCTTGTACCACCAAAAAAACAGCTCTGATCCAAGAAGGCATGGACTTCATTTAACCTCTGAAGGTACCCTGTGTTATCTGGCACCAAGACATTAGTAACGGATACTTTTGTAAGCTGGTTAGGTGGAGCCCTTATGGATCGGATTTGTTTTTCCAGCACATCGTACCGATTCTCAAACCATGTTATTCAAATTATCACCAAACACTTTTTGCAGTGTGACAGGTAGCTTAATCCTGCTAAAAGAGGCCACAGCCATTTGGGATTACCAATGCTGTTGGTCTGCATAAATGTTTAGGTAGGTGGTACGTGCCAAAGTAACGTTCACATGAATGTCAGGACCCAAGGTTAACCAGCAGAACATTGCCCAGAGCCTCACACTGCCTCTTCCGGTTTCCCTTTTTCCCATAGTGCATTTTGGTGCTAACTCTTCCCCAGGTAAGCGACGCACACGCACCCTGCTATCCACGTATTGTCAAAGAAAACGTTGTTCAACTGACCAAGCCACCTTCCATTGCTCCATGGTCCATTTCTGATTCTAACATGCCCATTCTAAGCGCTATATGGTGGTAGATAGGGGTTACCATGGGCACTCTGACCGGATTGTGGCTACGCAGCACCAAACACAACAGGCTGTGATGTGTTGTGTGTATTGACACCTTTCTATCATAGCCAGCATTAACTTTTCCAGCAGTTTGTGCTGCAGTAGTTTTTCTGTTGGATCATACTCGACGCGCAAGCCTTTGCTCCCCACACATATATATTAAAGAGCCTTGAGAACCCATGACCCTGTTGCTGGTTCCCCCGTTTTTCTTCTTTGGATCCCCTTTGACCGATACTAACCACTGCCTCTCGGGAACACCCTGCAAGACCTGACGTTTTGGAGATGCTCTGTCTAGTCATCACGATTTGGTCACTCAAATACTTACGCTTGCCCATTTTTCCTACTTCCAACACATCAACTTCAAGAACTGACGGTTTACTTGACTTCACTTCTTCTGTCAGTGGTTTTAGTGTGTGTGTGTGTGTGTGTGTGTGTGTGTGTGTGTGTGTGTGTGTATATGAAAAAAAAAATATATATATACACACACTTTTTTAAACTAATAAAGGCATTGTAATTATTGATGAAAATAATATTACTGAAAAGGTTTGCTTATCCAAAACTGGGAAATGCATGTGATAACTACATCTGTCTTATGCCGTAACAAGCCAATTCTATACAATTTTTAGTTATGCTCTTAATTGTACCTTTTATTTTCTTGAGGAAATGAAACCCAAAGATTCTATTTATTCTATTGCTTATTAATAATGTCATGAGCTTGTAAATAAACACTTTGAATCAAAATTTTTATTACTCTAGCTAGGTTTAACCCGTTAGTAACCGGCCCATCGTGTTTCTACGTCGGTCACTAACGGGCCTTATTCCGATGCCATAGACTTTTTACGTCGCGGCATCGGAATAAGAAAACAGAGCAGGGAGCTGTCAAATCTCCCTGCTCTCAGCTGCTAGAGGCAGCTGAGGGCTGAGAGCGTCCCTGCTCTGCCGGGTGAGATCGATATTCGTATCGATCTCACCCGTTTAACCCCTCAGATGCAGTGCACAATAGCGAGCACCGCATCTGAGTGGTTTTGGAGAGAGGGAGGGAGCTCCCTCTCTCCCCCACCGACACCCGGCGATACGATCGCCGAGTGTCTGTGTCTCCAATGGCAGCCGGGGGTCTAATAAAGGCCCCCAGGTCTGCCTGGAGTGAATGCCTGCTAGATCATGCCGCAGGCATGACCTAGCAGATGCCTGTCCGTGTTAAACGGACAGGCAGTAATACACTGCAATACAAAAGTATTGCAGTGTATTATAAATGCGATTGCAGAATCGCATATTATAGTCCCCTAGTGGGACTAGCAAAAAAGTGAAAAAAAAGTTTAATAAAGTTAATTTAAAAAAAAATTTGAAAAAAATGAAAAACCCAGCTTTTCCCCTCACAAAATGCTTTACTATTAAAAAAACTAAATAAAGTTAAAAAGTTACACATATTTGGTATCACCGCGTCCGTAACGACCCCCACTATAAATCTATTACATTATTTAACCCGCACGGTGAACACCGTAAAAAAAATAATAAACTATGGAAAAATTGCTGTTTTCTGTTAATACTGACTTTAAAAAAAAGTGATCAAAAAGTCGCATCTACTCCAAAATGGTACCAATAAAAACTACAAGTCGTCCCGCAAAAAAAAAGCCCTCATACAACCGCATCGGCGAAAAAATAAAAACGTTACGGCTCTTCAAATATGGAGACACAAAAACAAATAATTTTGAAAAAAAAGCGTTTTTACTGTGTCAAAGTAGTAAAACATACAAAATCTATACAAATTTGGTATCGTTGCAATCGTAACAACCCGCTGAATAAAGTTATTGTGTTATTTATATCACACGGTAAACGGCGTAGATTTAAGACGCGAAAAAGAGTGGCGAAATTTCAGGGATTTTACTATTTCCCCCCAAATAAAAGTTAATCAATAAATTATATGTACCCCAAAATGGTGCTATTAATAAATACAACTTGTCCCGCAAAAAACAAGACCTTATACAGCTATGTCGACGCAAAAATAAAAACGTTATAGCTCTTGGAATGCGACGATGGAAAAACTTAAAAAAATGGCTTGGTCATTAAGGTCTAAAATAGGCCGGTCACTAAGGGGTTAATGGCATCAGCAGAAAGACAGACAGTGATGTTTTATTTAGGATAAAAATAGACTGTTGACCAGTAGACATTATGAAGGCAACTTGGGTTTCCCTCTTACAATTACATTGGGTGGTTGTAAGGGAAACACTGGTCATTTTTTATTTTAATTTTATTTATTTTTTTAACCATACTATTTGCTAATTGGCAAACCAAGTAAGTACTGGCTGGTGCTTAGTAACAGAAGGTGTGGCTGGTGGGTGACTACACTGGATCTTCCCTCTCTTGTTGAGATTCAATGTTACTTTTGAATGGGGCCAGATGGCAAAGCAGCAGGAAATGTAATGTCTTCCTGCTGGAGTGTTTTCTTCTAATATTTCTAATGCGCTGAAAACAGGTATGTTTTCTATTGAATTGGCACATTTCACAATTTATCAAACCGATATAACACCATTCATTTAACAGATACATATAATAAATATATATACCAAATACATTGAACAAATACTGTGTATTGTCAATAGAGTAGACCTTTAACTTGGAATGTACAAGATGAACATGAATTTGCCTTCCTTCCTAGGAGCATTCTTCTAACCCCATTGTGTTTTTTCCACCCACACCCACCCAAGCACTGCCAAAACACGCTGAGCCTTCAATTGTGAGAATGAGAGTATTTACTCAGATTATACTTGCTAGATTGCAGACACGTCTGTGCTTCATTTCTAAATGCTCAGTTTTATAACACGTTACAGATTTTAAGTAAATATTTAATATCTGTAATATAGATTCAAGCTGTGTTTCAGTATGACAATTATTATAGTATCAGAGTGCCAGTATATTGGTGACCCAAGTATCACTATGTAATTATTATAGAATTTCAAAGATCGGTGTGCTCCTGTTCTTGTACCCCAAGAATTTAATGTATTTCCATTCTAGAAGTCCAAAAATGAATGTATCATTTTCCTGTGACAAGAAATGTAAATTTATTCTAGTTGATTAAAAGTAACTTTAAGCATAATAGAATCAGGGCACCACCGTCAATGGGCCACAAGTGCCATTGGAAAATTGTTCTTAAAGGGTTTGTCTGATTTGAACAACCCCTTAGCAGAAAACAGGTTCCCAAATACTGAACTGACCTTAATTTTAAATGACTGGACAGTGCAGAGACTAGAGTAGAATAGAGGCAAGTGGTAAACTACAGAAAGACACTGATAGAGGTGGTATTTTCCAGCAGAATAGTCTAGTAGTTTGCATATAAAGATTATGATGTCAAACATAGCTCTTCATGAAAAGAAGTTCTACCAAATTATATTTATTTGCCTCCTTATATTTCTACTCTGGCAGTCCATCCCTTATAACCGTGGCAAAGTTTAGCAAAGAAGAAGGAGAAAGGCGTGAACGGCTAAGATTAAACAATGCGTTTCTATTACTTTTTTTTAATGAGGGCCAGAATTATTTTTGTAGGTTTTAGCCCTTTATATCATTAATGAATGTTGTGCTCTTTATTAAACACACAAATTCAGGTACATTTCAATTCATTAAAGCGTACCTAAACTTTCATATGACTGAATAAGCTGTCATATGTTTGTACTTGAGGAATAACACTATTTCTGGCCATTATATAACTTGTATGTGGCAATATTTAGTGGTTTTCCCCTCTGTAGGCGCTCTAATTCTCAGTCTTCTCTGAGCTAGTAGTTGGAGACTATCTGCTATCATGCCTTATATACAATGCACACACAGAAGAGGCAAATCCTGCTCTCTTATCTCTGTCACATATATAGAAGCTGCGGTAACCTAGAGGAGATTATATAGCAGTAATGAGCAGTGTAGCTGTGAATCCAGCACTGATTGAGATATAACACTCACTAGATGGCTGCAGCCACATCTGTACCTTTCTCTCACTTTGCTGCTGCTCCCTCCTCACCCTACTCCTATATAGACTTCTATGGTCAGCTGTACCCTAATCCCTCAGTGAGCTGATAGTCAAGCAGTAAATTCAGAGTGTGTGAACAGTTAGGCTACAATTACACGAACGTGGCCAAACTCGGACGTGAAAAACTGCAGTTTTTCACGTCTGAGGTGCACCCGTGCTGGGCACGTTATCATCCATCCACCGTAGACTAGAGTCTATGGAGGGATGTGTGAAACGCAGGAACATAGGGCATGTCCTATTTTTTGAAGGACCCTTCACATTCTCCATTGAAACAGCCCCATTAAAATCCATGAGTCAGTGGTCCGTGTGACAGCCATTGTTTTACCGGCCGTCACACGGACGGGACACGCTCATCTGAACGAGCCCTTAGGAGAGAGGGAAGGAGCCTGAGAAGTAGAGAGAGAGGCATTTATCTCTAATTAAAAAAAAATATCAAAGTAAAGTGTAATTCTTTGATCGTAGTCTTTACTTCATTATTATCTTAAAAATATATATGTGGGACAATGCAAGGCTAAAATATTCACCCACCATGTGAACAATTTTATAAAATTAAAATAATTTTTCACATTCAAAAAATATTTTCTTGTATTTGGAATGTTGTCGTATCTCCATACTGTCCCATGTATGGCCATGTGTAATTTTGCCATGCAAGAACAGTAGTTGTTAAATTCAACAGTCCAATGATATCGAGCAATAGGATTAAAGGGGTTGTACTAGAATCGACAATTATCGCCTTTCCACAGGATAGGTGATAATTGTCTAATCGCTGGGGGCCCTACCACTGGGACCCCCTCCTCACGGCACCCCCCGCAGGAGAGGAGCTTGAATAAAACGGCAGTCGAGAATCTACCCACCACTCAATGCAATGTCTATGGGACTGACAAACCGTTGATCACTGTACTCTTTGAATTGAGCTGCATCACTCATGATTGACTGTCGCTCCATTTGATCTCCTCACTGCGGTCGAGCAGTGAGGAGGTACAAGTGGTTCGGGAACCCCGTTCTCGTGATCGGTGTTGGTCCCAGTTGTTGATCAGATAAATAGATGATATTTTTTGATTCTGGGAATACCTCTGTCAAAACTCATGCACACTACCATATTAAGATTTTGTACAAGTATCAAGTTATAATATGGCATCCATAGACCTTTTTAGGCCCTATTGTACCTGGGTATGCATCTGTAACAAACACATGGAGGGTTTTTCTTACAGACCCATATGGAATCTATGTTAAAAAAAATTGTGCAATCTTTATCGGAGGCCATATTACAATTCTTTGTGGGGAGAATACCTCTGTAGTATGGTCTCGTACGACGGCACTCGGAAAGTCTACGGACTTTGTGTAATGCTATACAGGTTTTGTGCGTACGGCTCTGCCATGTACTCGTGGCTTTACTATATTCGTTTGCATACATAAGTACTCAAATAAATAAATGCTCAAAAATATAAGCATATTCTCTGTCTTTTAAAAAAACTTTCATGCACTGACCAGGATCATGTGGTGGTCACCTACTCGCTCACAGACCGTCATGGGGAGAGGTGAACAGAAAATTTAGAGTCCCGATATAATAATTAATACATAGACAGGTGCTCATGAGGGTGAAGAAAATCAATGCACAATAAACAAGGAAATAACCCCTCAGGCACTCATACACATACACTGAGTCTTTGTTTATGAGGCTAAATTGGCCAGCTAAAATGATGTTTTGATTACATATGTAATGTCTTTATTGGATTGAGGCTTTTAAAATAAAAATTTGTGAGTAAAAAAAAAAAAAGACGACACAAATTTAAAGGCTATGCATCTTTGTAATTGTTTATTTTTTTATAAAAATGTCTATCAGTGTGTTTTGTGCAACTTTCTAAATACTTTTTATTAAAAATATTTTTTCTTTTGGAGATGGAGCCACTTTGTATCCTGTATACAGAGCAGCTGTATCTTGCACTGAAAATTTGTCAGGTCAGCGGCGCTGATGGGTTAAGTGACTGCAGGTTCTGTGATCCACTTGTTACCGATCACATCTAAGTTATGCACTTAGATGTGATGGGTAACAGCTCGATCCTGCGTGTCAGAGACAGGCAGGACCCGCTGACCCTGAACCCGTCAGTCCCGCTGACCTGACAGGTACAGAATTCAGTGCAAGATACAGTTGCTCAGTATACAGGATACAAAGCAGATGCATCTGAAAAAGTAAAAATAATTTTTAATAAAAAGTATTTAGAAAGTTGCACAAAACACACTGATAGACATTTTTATTAAAAAAACACAGATTTCAAAGGTGTACATAGCCTTTTTGGATGTAGTGGATTGGAATGAATGACTCTTTAATTTTATTCCTATTTAATAAACTTTGTTCTATTTGATCATTACTATTCATGTATAATATTCTAGATGTGCCAAAGCTTTTTTGGGAATTTTTTTCTATAATAATATTGATTATCGTTAGTTAAGTACATGTGGGGATTTACCTTCTTTACACTTTACAATTGGGGAATTAACCATCAAGGAAGGCTCTGCTCACACTTGGGTTGTGGTTTCCTTTTATAACAGAAACCACGAGGCATAGCCGAATCTATCGAACTTACAATGTGTCCGATGGGTTCTACCAAGGTATTGCCCATTTTGACTGAAAAAATAGCCTTTCAAGCCGCACTAGTATTCCAGTAAAATTTTACGGAATCGGCACCGGAATTGCTCTCCATTTCAGCCATAGGCCTAAGCTACAAATAGTCCCTGTGGGTACAACATGTGTCACCGTATGGCACCTCTGTACGGCACCATATTATGGAGATATTCTCCCCTATGTGCAGTGCTTAAAGGGAATAATATTTCTGTACAATGGAGCATGCCATGCATGTGAAATAAGAGACATACGGAGGTACAGTTTGGTTCCATAGACTTCTATAGGTGCCATATTACCTCTGTACAACTCCGAGCTTGCCCTTAATTATGTTAATAGTTACTCGGATGATCTTTAGACATATATATATATATATATACACATACATATATACATAAGCATTATGTGCTGTCTTCAGATCAGTCTAACCAGGGATGTAACTGTTATCTATGAATAGCATTCAGCTGTTAGGGCAAAGATTAAGCATGCTTAAGTTAGTGACAGCAGACCTCTTAATTTGTTAAGGGCATTGAAGAAAAGCCCAGCACTGCTGAATCTTAGAGAATTTATTTTCCTACATGGTGCAACCTGTTTGGTCTTAAAGATTTTTGCACATGCAAAGATTTATTACGATAGGTGATGAAGTCAGGAGAAAGTGTGTAATTGCCAATACTTGTCGTCTATACCGGAATTCAATGACAATTGTTAAAATAACCATAAAAACGGACAGCTGGAAGACACGGGACTCTTATCATGACTGTAGACTATAAGATAATAATTGATCATGGGACTTCAAACTACATTTCACTCTCTTTGGGAACTTGTAACATATGATAGTTTTTGCTAGGTAATCCTGCTGCATATGGTTTAAAGGCTATGTACACATTTTGAGGGTAATTTTATTTATTTATTTTTAATAAAAAGGATAGTCAGTGGAATTAGTGGAACTTTCTTAATAGTTTTTGTTAAACTTTTGATTTACTTTTTGAGATACAGCTGCCCTGTATTCTCTATACACAGCAATGGTATTGTTCGCTATGACCTGAATCCGTCAGTCTCGTGGACATAACGGGTTCAGTCTCAGCGGGTCCTATGTGTTCTGACGCAGGATCCACCTGTAATCTACCTCGACGTAGGGAGTTCTGCCTATTCTTTTAAGTGAAAAAAGTGTTTTTATTCACCCATCAGTGTGCAACTTTTCAGCCCCCAACATGTGCCCCCAACAGCCCCTCAACAAGCCTTTCCCCATATTGGGGGCTGAAACGTCGCACACTGGTGGGTGAATAAAAACACTCTTTTTTTCCACTTACGGTTGGAGTTCTGCCTATTCTTTTGAGGTACCTATACTGAGGGCACTGGAGGTCGGGGCCCTGAGGCTTGAACCCACACATCTGATATTGTCTTTGGAATTGCATAGTTATGAACTTAGATGTGATAGATTACAGGTGGATCCTGCAAGTCAGAGACACGGAGGACCCGCAGTCACTGAACCGGTCTGTCCCGCGGACCTGATGGGAGCAAGATTTAGCACTAAACACAGCTGCTCTGTATACAGAATACAGAGCAGCTGTATCTCAAAAAGTTATAGTTGATAAAGTTGAAAAAAGACAAAGGTCCATCAAGTCCAACCTATAATCCTACCGTGTTAATCCGGAGGAAGGCAAAGCCTGCATGAGGTTGTTGCCAATTGCCTCATTAGGGTAAAAATACCTACCTGACTCCAGATATGGAAATCAGAATAAATCCCAGGATCAATACCCATCTCCAAAATCTAGTATTCATCACCTGTAATATTATATTTTTCATGAGAGGCATCAAGGCCCTTCTTGAACTTGGTTAAAGAATCAACCATCATACCATTCTGTGGCAGATAGTTCCATAGGCTCACTGCTCTCACAGTAAAGAATCCCCATCTGTGACGATGGTGAAACCTTTTCTCCTCTAGACGTAAAGGATAACCCCTTGTCCTTGTTACAGGCCTAGGTGTAAAAAGATCATTAGAAAACTCTCTGTAATGTATTTTTTCTAAACTGATTAGCCCCAGGTTTGATAACCTTTCTTGATACTGCAATCCGTCCATTCCCTTAATTACCTTGGTCGCCCTTCTTTGCACCCGCTCTAGTTCAGCCATGTCCTTCTTCTACACAGATGCCAAAAACTACACAATATTCCATATGTGGTCTGACTAGTGATTTGTATAGAGGCAAAACTATGTTCTTGCCACAAGCATCTATGCCTCTTTTGATACATCCCATGATTTTATTTGCCTTGGCAGCAGCTGCCTGGCATTGGTTGCTAAAGGTAAATGTACTGTTCACCAATATCCCCAAATCTTTTTCAGTAGTAGTACAGTTAATAGTGACCATATCATAATAAGTTTTCATGTAGCCTTTAAAAAGATGTTTGGTAGAGTAAAATAAATTTTTAAAACTATTTAGAAAGTTGCACTAATCACATTGACTAACCTTTTTATTAAAAAAAATAAATAAAAACAAATTGTCCTCCAGAAGTCTACATAGCCTTTAAAGAGGTTGTCCAAGTGAATAGGGCTGAGCTGTAATACCTGACACATCCTATAGAAAAGTTGTGCGGTTTCTAAAACAATACAGACACTTTCTTCTAATCATGAACTATCCCTTTAAGCTTTGTACCTCATAATTGTATTATACGTTTTATATACACTGTAGCGTATTGCTGAGTATACTGTATATGGGAAACAATGTTTATGGGAAATAAGAAGTTATTGCTTTGTCAATCTAATTTTATTAGCTTGCATATGGTCCTGCTAGAAATGTTAGACTTGTTTTACCAACTCTTGGTAGTTGTGATGTATTCTCTCGTATACAAATATAAAGATCAACCAGCTTCCCAACCAACGCAATGATGGGTGTGTGAGTGATCAAATGCAATCGCATCCCATCTGTCATTTTAGACCTGACGTGCTGATTGAGAATTCACCAGACAGGGTCAGACAAAAGCAAACTAGGCTTATACATGAATCCCCACATAACTTCAAGCATTTAGGTAGTATCTGACAGTGCTGGTTAAAATGTAAAGCCACAAAGACTGGGATTTGGATGCAGACAACATGAAGTTCACATACAGAATAGCGGTGTGTGATAAATCCTTGCCAGACATGATTATGATACTGATGCTATTATAGGTGAAGGAAAATTGCTGTCCTATATTTCCTGGGATCATAGTGGATGGCATTTTGTTTTTCATTATTTTTTTTGCCATGCTATATTTGTCCAGTACAAAGTCAAGATAAATAGATTTCTGTGTATTCTGTTGGTAGCTAAGATAAGTATCAGACCTAACAATTTTTGGAACATAACACAATAAAGATGTTCTGTTTATGCAGGGACAAATATACTGTAGTTAAACGGGTTTTCCGGAACCAAATGATCCAATGCTGTTAAACTAAACCTGTCAAACCAAATCTTTTTGCAATATACTTGCGTTTGATCAGATGTTCCTAGCGGCGTATCTCATCTTCTATCATGTGACCCCTCGCTAATCCGAAATCCTAACTTCCGCCTCAGCCCCGTACATGAGTTCTAACTTCTGTTTTCCAGCGGTCTGAGTGTACGATCATAAATGACGTAAATGTACACTGTGGTTAGGGGTTGTGCAATGTACTATTACTCCTCCTATTCGGCGCATGCGTGGTTGATACACACTCCGTGTTGCACACGAATGCTCTATTCTCTGTTGTGCCAGCGGTTTCTACTGACACAGCTAAGCCGACAATTTCCCATTGCGCATGCACCATCCCCTACTAATAGTAGTTTTAGAAAGATATTATTATTAAAACATTGGCGCTTTGATTCATGGGATTTGTAGTATTTATTCCGTACAGGAAACGGCCGGTCACGGCAAAATAGTGATGTAAACAAACTGGAGAATAACCTCGGGGAGCGTATAATGAAGAAAATGAGCCATAAAAACAGGTGGGGAACATAAGTTGAACAGATGTAAGGGTTTATTAAAGTCAAAAAACGACGTCGGAAACCCCCTTTAATATAGCTTTATAGCATCAGACCAGGGTAAGCAATGGCTTCAGTTACACAATACAAAACAGATGCATCATCAATTGATTTGAATTTACAACTTTTCTGCCTATGGATGCTTTTGCTGTGCAACTCGAAGGCTGCACTATATTTATACTATATTATACAGCACCAATTCTACTATAATTATATTAAAGGGGCATTCCAGAAGAAAACATTTGCAGCCACTAGATAGGTGATAACTGTGAGGCTCCATGCATACGACCATAAAAACGCATGTAATTACGGGCCCATGGTGAGAGGAGAGCGTGTGCGCACTCTCACTCACTCTTCAGCTCTCGGCAGACAAGGACAAGACTGATCTCTCGCAAGAGATCAGTCTTGCCCTTGTCTGCCGAGTGCTGAAGAGTGAGAGAGCGCGCACACGCTCTCCTCTCACCAGCTCTGCGAAGTTACACGCACCCATGCCATTACATGTCATCTATGAAGGACGCTGGGTGAAAGGATTATATGCAATTAACTGAAAGAACCGTTATATATATATATATATATATATATATATATATATATATATATATATATATATATATATATATATATATATATATATAAAACTAATTATTTAAAATCGCTGAATGGGCCGATACTTCCTCATGAAGGCAGATGCACACACAACCTCCAACGGGACGCAGACGGAACAAATGCTGCATAGAGGGAGATAGCGCATGTGCAATATATACTAATGAACAGACACAAACACCTCATTCAGGAGGGGGGTGGCTGCTTAGCATTAATACTGCTCACAGATAAAGCTTTTACAAGTACGCCAGTCACATGGTTAATGTAGTGCACCGTACTGGAATACAGCCTATTGATTACGCCCATACTATTAGACCAGGGGGGCTGTCCAGCACCATCAAAATGAAAGTGAAAGGATTGTATACAATCAGAAGTATAGTGGGATAGATTGGTTTGAAGATGTAGGCATAGAATGGAATAATAAGGGGGCACAACTGACACCATAATTGTACAGGCTTATATACGAGGAAGAGACAAGGTTGCTTTAAAGAGCTCGGAGCTGATCACGCATGCGCGTGCTCTCATTCTTCAGCACTCGGCAGACAAGGACAAGGAAAATTCTAGTAAATTTTTCGGGCTTAAATGGCCCTGTCCCTTTTGCTAAGCCCCACACACTTTTTTTAAACGTGGCAGACATGGCTTATAAATAGAAAAGTCATAGAATGTTTGCACAAAACGCAAGATTTTGCTTAATATGCAATTCTTCTATGCCAGAAAACTGGTGTGAAGGCTTCATAAATTCTCCCTATGAATATGATCGATGTGGGTCGATCTTTATTTTTTATGTTGCCGTTGTAATTGTTAATTATCCTTTCTTTCCTTTTCCTTCTTCTTTGAAAACGTAATAAAACCAGATTAAAATGAAAAGTTACAGGTTCCCCATAAAACGATCAATGTGTGCAACCAAATGTGTGGCGTTTTCCAGTCATTCTCCAACCTACAGTGGTAAGTCTGGCTGCCTCATTGTGTTCAGGCCCTGGAATTCTATCCACAACTGTCACTAAAGATGAATAACGCAAACACATAAACACTTTCATTTATAGAATAGTCAGTGAATAGAGATGAGCAAGTCTTTAAAAATTCTCCTCTTCTCTGATTCTTTAAAATGTCATTCACTGCAATCCTTGAGTCTGGAAATTGGATTCTATCGTCCCTGTTTGTGAAGATTATTTTTTTAATTTTTTTTTTTAAAATGCTATGTTCAGAAAAGGAAATTCTTTCTTGTTACTTAATATTTAACTGTCAAATGATCATTAAAATAGAAATAGATATGAGAGATAGATAGATAGATAGATAGATATGACATTGATTGAGAGAGATAGAGAGATAGATATGAAATTGATAGATATTAGATAGGTAGCTATGGGATAGATAGATAGATAGATAGATAGATAGATAAAAAAAAGTCAGCTAGATAATTAGTTAGATATGAAATAGATAGATAGAATCTATCTATCTATCTATCTATCTATCTCACATAAACTGCATATCCTGTGATGGCTTTAACATGAACTACAAATGATGCCACTGCTAGAGGACCCACCAGGTTAAACTTCTCTACAAAAATGCCTTAATCTTACAACAACTCTTTAGCCAAAAGGGTGTTGCTCTTGGATCGGTGCCTGGTTACACAGTCACAAGCGTACCAGCTGACTCACCAAGAACGGAATTTATACACAAAATTCTAGCCAAGGTCTTTAACATTCAGATCGCTTGTCTGCACTAACTGCATTGTACATGTTTATAGGAACATCTATTCCTAATATCTATACATTGATGATTTAATAATAGTAATCTTGTGATGGGAGAAATCATGTACTTGATGGTAGGTATAATATGGGAGCAGATGTCAGGGAATGCAGACTGTTTGATCATTCATAGTCTTGCTACAGGGTTTAAAGTCTATTTTTAATCTGGTTTGTGTTTTACTCTTATCTGCACTGGCACGGCTGCCTACTGTAACAAACAAACATGATCTGGCTACAAACAATTGTGTTTATTAAAAAAAAATTCACAAATATAATTTTTCACACATTATTTAAAGGTATATAAAGTCTCTGTAAAAGGTTTTAAAGAGAACCTTTCACCTGCCCATACATGTGTAGCTGAGTGCATCATGTAATAGGCACAGCTGCACAAACCTTGTCTCTCTATACAAAAAAATTCTGTCCTCCGTTATTTAGATATTGGTGCCGTTATATTTGGCGCCCGATATGTAAATAACCCCCTGAACTGTCAATGTCAAGCTTGTGCTGTGTGATCTCTCTCGCGAGGTCAGTCTTGTCGTTCTGCAGAGAGCGTGCCTGGGTGATCTCGCGAGAGAGATCACACCGCACAAGTCGTTCCCACACGGTCAATAGTTGATTGGACAGTTTCAGAGCGAAGACATCACGCCCCCTGCCATTTAAAATAAAGAAACGCCCCAGTTCAGGTGGTTATTAACATATCACTGCACCGATATCTAAAAAACGTAGGAGGATAGAACATTTTTTTTAAAGTGAGACAAGGTTTGTATAGCAGTGCCTATTACATGGTGCACCCAGCTACACATGTATGGGCAGGTGAAAGGTTCTCTTTAATTATAAATCACTATTATACTGTAAAACACCACCCTATTCTGTGGAGCTTTACAATATAGTAGAAACGGGTAGCAACAGTATAATTACAGTCACAAGTGAGATTACATTGCTGACGCAAATACAATGTTGCAAGATACAGTAGTAGAGAAGCCCTTTCCACATGAGCTAACAATTTAGTAAGGGTATGGAAAAGAAAATCGGGTTGGATGAAATTTAAGATGAACAGAAGACAGATTATGCCTGGTTTCATAAGATTTAGCTTTAAAGTAGTCTGTGGAGAGAGGGTCTAAGATTGTATCGTACCTCCCAACTTTGAAACCCAAGTAGGATAAAATGCAAAAACCGCTAGTTCTGACCATGAAAAATACCATTAATTTGCAAATCTATATATCCTCTCCTCTTTGCAGTTCCATTATAGGGCTGTCCCAATAAAAGCTCTTCTGTTGGGATATATGTTTTGTGCCAGTCTGAAAAGGTCACTTAGGTTTGAAGAGTAGAAGGGACATGGATGGATTGTGGTAGGAAGTTTCAGGAGTGAGGAAAGGCAAAAGAGAAGTCTTGGAGGACAGCAGGTCAAGAGGTGGTTTATGTAACAGAGGGGGAAATGTTATGTGCAAAACAGAGGTAGCACTTGGGATGGTATCTAGAGATTAGTTAAGAAATGTATGGAGGAGCCACTTTTGATTTATGAATGAAACAGTATTCTCTAATGGTACTAGTTAGTAGGCTCTAGTGGTATTGCCAGTCAGTGCAGGGGTTGATAGAGGAGTGGCAGGAGAAGAGGTGGATGAGTTGAAAAACAGAGTTTAGTATGGATTGGAGTGGTGCCAACCTGTTTAATGGCAGGTCACAGAGGAGGGAATTGCAAGAGTCAAGATATGATGGTACACTTTGTGTATGTATTATGGCTCAGAATGTCTTCTAGATCTACTACCATCTATATGCAGATACAATGCTTACATTGAAAATATTCTAGACGAGTTTAGCATGTAAGTTACATGCTAAACCTGTCTAGAATATTTCTAACTTCTACATAGCAATTCACTGCAACAGAATCTCCAATGAGGGTCTAATTAATTAGACGGATTAGTAGAAGTTAAGTGTCATGGTTCTTGGTTGGCTACACATAAGACCCAGTACGGGGAACATAGATTAGAGAGAAATATGGTGCTTACACTAGTGGCTTAGTTAGAAGTAATTGCAAATGTAATATAATTTTTTTTGATACTGAACATGCATTTATTGAATGTTTTAACTTGACACTGCACCATATAGATACGACTCTCCTTGAGGTAGCTTTTGTCTGTATTGTTTGTACCTCATTGGACCTAGATGTATTATTATGAGGTTGGTTAAAGAGCCACAGTGACTCTGTGAAGTTAAGAAACCTTGTGATCCATCCTTCTCTGCAGAGACGTGAAGGGCTTGTTGTTACCAAGATTTGTGTTTTATATGTTTACACCTAGTGCTTCCATGATACCATTGAAAACCATTTTGACAACTTTATTCTTAGCTAATGTTTTGTGTTATGCAGCTTTGGTGCATAATTTATCTGAAGAGGAAGGAATGATTATCATACAGATTAAAATAAAAATATAGTCTGGAGTTGGACCAATCTCCATCTATAATGCAATTTATCTAGGGTCCCACAGATGCCATGGTCCCACTCTGTATAAAGTACTATTATTCTGCAAAAGGAGTATTCTATGATACAGATGATGGGGCGCCACCACTCCATGTAGCAATGTTATGAGAGTGTAGTTGAAGGGGATGTCCACTTTGCACAATCTCTTATTTGTTAGAAGGGTCTCCAGATCATACGTTTATCGTAGGGTGTCCCATTGATCAGCTGCAATCTGAAAAGGAAACCGGCAGCAAGTGTTCAATTTCATAAGGCATTACTAAAATTACACAGTTCCTATTTAAATCAATGAGCTATCCATGTAAAGCACGGGTGGGCCTATGTGTTCCAGAGCAAGCACGGGTGAGGCCTATGTGTTCCAGAGCAAGCACGGGTGGGCCTATGTGTTCTAGAGCAGGCACGGGTGAGGCCTATGTCTTCCAGAGCAGGCACGGGTGAGGCCTATGTCTTCCAGAGCAGGCACGGGTGAGGCCTATGTCTTCCATAGCAGGCACGGGTGAGGCCTATGTCTTCCAGAGCAGGCACGGGTGAGGCCTATGTCTTCCAGAGCAGGCACGGGTGAGGCCTATGTCTTCCAGAGCAGGCACGGGTGAGGCCTATGTCTTCCAGAGCAGGCAAGGGTGAGGCCTATGTCTTCCAGAGCAGGCACGGGTGAGGCCTATGTCTTCCAGAGCAGGCACGGGTGAGGCCTATGTGTTCCAAAGCAAGCGACTATTTTTTAAACCACTATCTGCACTGGCTAATAGATGAATACTCCCAAGAATTAACTCAGAATTCATTAGGATGTTTTAAGAAAGGTTTTCTAAGCCTGACAACCCCTTTAAAGAGGCTCTGTCACAGAATAAAAATGCTCTATCTCCTACATCAGTTTATCGGCGCTGGAATGTAGTTACTAGCAATGTGTTTTTATTTTAAAAACGATGTTTTTTAACAAAGTTATGGCATTTAGAACATTTATGCAAATGAGGTCCTTAATGCCCAACTGGGCGTTTTTTAATTTTCAACCAAGTGTGCGTATGACAAAGAGGTGTACGACGCTGGCCAATCCGCATCATACACCTCTCCGCCTTACACCCAAGCTAGATTCACTGAGCAGCGTGATCTCGCGAGACCGCGCTGTGACGTCACTTCCGCCCACAGGTCCTTCATCCCTGCGTCTGAAGACAACATCTTACGTCTCCCTCCAGGCTGCTGCTGCTACTACCGATCCGACGACTGGGACTTCTCATCGGCCTGGAGGGAGACGAAACTTTGTTAAAAAACATCGTTTTTAAAATAATAATACATTGCTAGTAACTACAATCCAGCGCCGATAAACTGATGTAGGAGATAGAGAATTTTTATTCTGGTGACAGAGCCTCTTTAAGTAATATTTTGGGATGTGGGGGAACGTTGCATCTCCAAGATAAAAAATATAAATATTCAGTTCTTACTCGTATATGGACTTGAAGAAGACATTTATTCAAGTTGAGCAGTACAAATTGTTGAACCATAATAATTAATAATATTACAGCTCGGAAAATGAAACCAACTGTCTGGTGGTTATGAGTAAAGAGCTTGTCCCTCAAATACAAATAGAATGGTTAAACTATTGTCTACGGTCTTAGTTTACTATATCTACAGCATTGAGAATTAAAACGCAGTAGATGTCATATGATTCCTCTTATATATAATTTAGAGAAAAAAAGGAGTTTGTTTGTTTTCCTTTTCTCGTCTCTTCAGCTGTGGGAGTATACTGCCCTTACTCCTTTTTCTGTCAGAAGTTGTATTTTTTTTACCATGAGTTGCTGCTTTGAGACACATATTGGCCGAAGCAAGCTATAATTTGGGAGAACCATAATTAAGATGTCGGTCCTGTGCAAGGAAGCTCAGTGCGTCAACATAAACACTGCTGTTATTTAGAGGGATACAGTAGGTGATACTAAGAGAGGGGCACTAAGATGCCTGCCACATCCGCAGTAGCTTTTTCCTGTACAATGAAAGTGTTAATATTTTATGCAAAATGTAAAATACTGACTTGATTCAGTAGCACATATTCTACTTTGCTGCTATGGCAACAGTCGTGAGTAGTGAGGTTCTATGGCAGAAGCTCTCACTTTCTTTATGTCCTGCAAACATGTCAGTAGTCCATGGGGAAATAGATATGTTTCTCTTCTTATTAATATTGGTATAAAGATGTTCAATTGTATAAACAATTACATTGTTGCATGATGGCTGCTAGAAAAAGCCACCTTTTTGTGAAATTGTCATCTTACATCTTCAACAGGCACTGCACTTTCAATAAACTTACATAAATCAATAGTATAACCACGTTGCTATTGTTTCTGAGGGTCTGCGACAGAGAGATTGGGGAGCAGGTTGTTCTCTTCCCTGATAAGTGCGCTGTGTATGGGAGACATAATAGCAGTTAGGCTCTACCCACTAGCTCAAAGTAAAATGAGAATTAGGGATAGAGGGAAAACGGCTGAAAATAAATGCCAGAAATAGTCATATAATGGCCAGAAATAGTGTTATTCATCATGTACACACATGAAAGTTTTATTACGAAAAGTCACCTGAAAAGTTAGATACACTATATACCGTACCCTACCCATACGCAGCATTATACTGTACTAGCAATCACTAGTAGTCAGGATAATCTACTTCATGTAACACCTATACAAGTAAACAACCGGTGTGTTTGGTACTACAACTCCTGCTCTGTAGACAGCACTCTCTCTTACAATTTCAAATTAAAATTCCAGACCACATTCATGTCTAAAAATAGAATTTAAGTATTATTCACAAAATAAAAGTGACCTTACTAGGATAAGGCCTGCAATTCCAGTAGGTTCTGCCATAGACACTGTGGAGGAAATTTATTAGGAATGGCATTTCATACACCATTCTTAATATGCTGGAGTAAAATACACCTAATTTATTAAAGGCGTGTGCCTCTTAATAAATTAAAGAAATTGCGGTCTATCTGTGCACGACAAAGTGAAAATCTAGATTTCTGCTGTATTTTATGCCAGTTTCTTGCGTAAATTATAGTTAACGTGTTGGGCAGTGGGTGGCCATGCCCCCTTCTGCTTAGCCACACCCACTTCAAAAAATATATAATAATAAGTGAGCGGTGAAACGGCAAATTGTGACTTATGTGTCATTTGCGACTATTCAATCCCAGAAAACTGGCATAGAAAACGTAATAAGTTCCCCCTTGTGAATACTTTCTAAATAACTAAATATACCACCTGAATATCTGCTAATACCCATTTCTCCATTACCTTTTTTTGGTAAAATTAGGAGTAATTAATAGTGTACCTTCAATTTCAAAGAACTCTTCACCTATCGCTAAGACAGGCCGCAGCACTCTTTGGACTGCCATGTCCCTTCTTTTCTTGTTGGGGGTCTCTGCTTCATTCACGAGAGATGAAGAAAGGCAATTATACACTAAGCAGTGTGTGGGCCGCCAATGAAGTGAGAGGCAAATGGGAGACATTTAGGTCATCAATGCATGGACAGCTTTTTAAGTTTTTATAAAACCAGAGGTACACGTTAATATTCTGAGTTTTTTTTCTTCCCCACTATTCTGTATTACCCCAAGACTTTACGGTAAATACAGTTATGTCTTTAGTGCATTATAGAAAGGCCTCTTACTTGACAAATTCTATCTGACACTTATGGGGTTTTGGGCTAGATTATTCCTTTCCTACATCCTACTGTACTTTAAAAAATCCAAACTGCCTGAACTTTCTTTCCTCCGATGCCAGACTGTCAGGATACCCCGTGCACATTAGACCATTGGTCAATTGGTAGGTTCAGA